>NW_010235313.1:0-38795 GCF_000690775.1 Eurypyga helias
TTCTATGATTCTATGATCTCCCCTGCAGACAGTCAGTGTATAGGTGGTGCAAGCAGGGCAACACTGTGAAGAAGGAATTTCAGAAATATTGTGCAGGGAAGGTGTTAGGAAGCCAAATCTCAACTGTAGCTGACACCTGCACGGGATGTCAACGGCAACAAGAACTTCTGTTGTGACACCAGTAATAAAAAGCTGAACAAGCAAAGCATAGGTCTTTTCCGGAATGGGATGAATGACTTTTTAACAGCATACATAGGTAAGGCTGAGGCACCCAGTGCCTTGCTTGCCTCAGTCTTCACCAGCAAGATGTCCCTGACCTCTGTGCGTAGTGAAAGGGTTCAAGGAGAAGTACCAGCTGTGGATGTAGATTGAGGCAGGGATAAATCGAGAAAACTCAACCCGTACAAGCCCATGGTCTGTATCTAAGGCTGTTGAGAGAGCTGGCAAGTGCTCTTGTGAGACTTCTTTCTGTCTTCAGAAGGCTTTTGACACTGCCTCCCACAAGATCCTCGTAGAGAACCTGATGAAGTGAGGGCTGGATGAGTGACAGTGAGGTGGACTGAAAATTGGGTGAGTGGCCAGGCCCTGAGCGTGATGATCAGTGGTACAAAGTCTAGTTGGAGGCCAGTAACTACCAGTGTACCCCATCAGTCAATACTGGTTCCAGTCCCATTCAACATCCTCACTAATGATCTGGAGGATGCAGCAGAGTGTACCCTCAGCAAGTTTACTGAGGATGTAAAACTAGAAGGAGTGGCTTATATGCCAGAAGGTTGTGCTGCTATCCAGAGGGACCTCGACAGGTTGAAGAAAAGGACTCACAAGCCTCAGCAAGGGAATTGTCAAGTCCTGCACATGGGGAGGTACAACCCCATGCACCAGAATATGATGGAAGAAGACAGGGTGGAAAGCAACTTTGCAGAAAATTACTGGGTGTCCAGGTGGACACCACATTGAACATGAGCCAGCAAAGTGTCCTTGTGACAAAGAAGGCTGATGGTATCCTGGGCTGCATGAGCAGTGTTGCCAGAGGTCGAGGAGGGTGATCTGTCCCCTCTACTCAGCACTGGAGGGCACATCTGGAGTGCTGGGTCCCATTCTGGGCTCCCCAGTACAGAAGAGACACTGACGTACTGGAGAGAGTCCAGCAACAGTCTACTAAGATGATTAAGGGACTGGAGCCTCTGCCATATAAGGAGACGTTTAGAGAGCTGGGACTGTTTAGCCTGGAGAAAAGAGGTCTCAGAGGACATCATATCAATGTATATAAATACGTGAAGGGAGAGTGCAAAGAACCAGGCTCTTTTCAGCGGCCCTGCTTGAGCAGGGGTGTTGCACCAATGAGGTCCCTTTTCAACTATTCTGTGCTTCTGTGATTCGATGACTTCTTTGAAAAAGCATGGAGATCAGGGCAGATCCCAATGACTGGTTGGGTCGTCAGGCTCAGAGAGCAGTGGTTAGTTGTTCATAGTCTACCTGGAGTTGAAAGACAAGACCTGCAGTGTGGTGTTTTGTGGGTTTGTGGGTTTTTTTTTTTTTTTTTGGTGTGGATCCTGTCTTTTTAAACAGATTTATCAATGACATGGAGAAAGCAATGGAGTCCTTGCTTCTCAAGCTTGCAGGTGACACTGAACTGGGCCATGACAACCAATTGTGATAGTGGCCAGGGCTGCCATTCAGAGGCAACAGAACGAGATTAAAGAATGGATCAACAGAAACCTTTTGAAATTCAGCAATGTTCTGTGCATGGGAAGTGAAAACCCTGTGCAAGATTATAGGCTGGAGACAGAATGGCAAGTGAACAACTCTGAGGAAAAGGCTTGGGCATCCTAGTGAATGCCCAAGCATCCACCCAGCAAGCTGGACATGAGCCAACAGTGTGTCCTGGCAGCAAAGAAAGTCCTGGAACATAGCCAGTAGCTGGAAGAAAATGATTATTCCCATCTACTCCAGCACTTGTAGACCCCATCTAGAATTTTGGGCCCCAACACAAGAAAGGCCCAAAACTGGGCCAAGTTTCAGTTGGCTGGGGCAAGTTTCAGTTGGGGCAAGTTTCAGTTGGACTAGGTGATCATTGCAGGCCCCCTCCAATGATCATTGCAGGCCCCTTCCAGCTGATCAATATTCTATTCTTGCTCCAGAACAGCTGAACTATTCTATTCTATTCTATTCTATTCTATTCTATTCTATACTATACTTGGGCCACTAAGATGGTTGATGGCTGAAGCACTTGCCCTCTGAGGAGGTGCTGTGGGAATGGGGCCCTTTTCTACCTGGAGAAGAGGCTTCAGGGGTACCTAACAGCAGCCTCCCAATATCGATGAGGAGGTCATTAAGAAGATGGAACCAGGCTCTTCTCAGTGTCGCATGGTGTCAGGACAAGTGACAATGGGCATAAACTGAAACAGGAGTGTTTGACTGCGTGTAAGAAGAAAGTTTTTCAGCATAAGGACAGTCAAGCAGTATCACAAGTTTCCCAGAGAGGTTGTGCAGTCTCTGTCTTTGGAGGTTTTCAAGACAAGACAGGACAGAGGGCCTCAACAGCCTGGTCTGATCTTTTAGCTGACCCTACTTTGCACAGAAGGTTGGACTTGAGGCGTGAGTTATCCGAAGAACCAGTGCTCCCATCCCAAGAATCCTTTTCACAACGAAGAATCCCAACCATGCAAAATCCTTGTGACACTTTCACCTAAAATTTCATCAAGAATACTAATGGTGATCTGAGATTACCAGTAAATGGTAAATGGTAAATACCATATGATATTTACTTGGTTCCTTTAGTAGGAAGTTGACTGAATTTGTGTCTTGGGTTTTTTATATGTGCTCTGTGGGAATGCTTTTGCTCTCTGTGTCTTCTTTTCTGAGAGACAAAAAATTTTTTTTAATGCCTTAACAGAGATAAATTTACTCTTCTTCCTCTTCCTTTTTGACTCTGTGATTTTTCAGTTATTCCAAGAACTCTGTGACATCCTCAGTTTTCTTTGCCCAGGTGAGCTTTGTCTCTTCTGCCTCTCAGCAATGAGTCATGCTATAATTTTTTTTTTTTGACTTTGCAGTTTCTGTAAGCAAAATAAATATGAGGTACAAAATAGATGCTGTTTTTGACTGAGCTCTGTTGCAAATTCCCTAGTTTATTAGTACTTATTTGCACCAAGAAAGCTGAGAAAAGTGGTTCAATTTTTGTGTTTCTTTAAAAATCATATAACATACAAGTATTATATGTTTTACTGTTCTCAGTAAAGAGTTTTCTGAAGATGCAGTAAAAAAATACCTTGTTTGCCTAAGATCAAATTATTGTCTTGAATAATGAACTAAAAAATCAAACAGATGTGAAAGTAGCTACAAAAAGGAAGGAATGACAACTTCAGCAAATACTGTCTCTCCCTTCCTGTTCAGGTGTACATTAGTTGGTGTCAGCATTGATTGGTCTAAGAGCTGAAACAGTCTAAGGAAGGATTTTTTTAGATTGTCAGAAGGGGAAGTAAGTGATAAAGGAGAGATATAATTCTCTTTTTTTCAGGATCTTTTCCTTTCCTTTTTAACTCTTTACACAAAATCAGGACATAGATACAGAAGAGTGAATGGTAGAATAATTCTAGGGGCCAAGCCACATTGAAGAATGACAGCATGTGAGATACAAGATTGCTTCAGAGGTTTATTAATAGAGGTGGATGGCATGTTGGATTTCTTTGCATATCTACAGAGTTCCCAGGCTACTCCTTCCTGATGAGATATGGAGCGATGCCAAAAGTGCGGTTTAAAAGCACTGATAAGTACCAGATTTTTCTTTGTGAAAAATTAATAATGATAAAACAGTAATTTTCAAAGTTAGGTGTCTAATTCTTTATTTAATCACTTAGTAAAGTTGTTCTCCTTTTTGGCAAACAAATAGAATCTTTGAGGAGAATTAGGCTTCAAATACACTTATTAAAACAGGTGGTTTTATTTTTTGTTAGTGTACTAGGCACTAAATGATTATACATTATTGATCTGTGCAGCCAGTCTTCAAGGCTGCTGTTAATAAAGGGAAGTGATTGTATGGAAGCATGTTTTGAAGAGAACATAGTTTTGCTCTTTTTCGTGAAGTAGAAGTAAATTCTGCATTTGTTTTCTCAACAAGTCCATACTCTGGCTCTGTAATAGGTTATTATATGTTTCAAGTCCTTGAGCTTTTGGATATGGTAAGAAAAAATGCAAGTGTCAATTCTGGAGTATACAGTAGGTGGTTTACTCTGTAAAAAGCCAATAACTCAGCTTTTTTTCTTCTCCCTCCAAAACAGAGGTGACAGGTGATTTATAAAAAAACATCTTAGGTGAGTAATTCAAACCTCAAATTTTTATATTCCTTTAAGTGTTATTTTTTCCCTAAAGGCTGTTATCAAAATAATCTAAATCACTTTCTTTATATTAATCAAAGAATTACAACACTTAAATTTGTAGTTGTCACTCACATAGGTTGTGCCTAAAGCATTTTGAAATTGTTTTGTGTGGTCTTTTCAATCACTGTGGTTTGGGTTTTTTTTTTTTTCTCAAGACATTGTCAACATGCACAAAGAATGGGATCACATTTGTAATGAATTCCATTCCTTTGGGACTTTGGAGGTGAGGTGTAATCTAATCCCCAAGGGTTTAAAAAAAACCTAGTAGTTGTTTCAGGAATTCTAACATTAAGCACAGTCAGCAACTACTGAGTCATGGAACATCTTGTCCAGCAGATTGAAAAATAACAAAAACAAGAGTTTCCTTCTCAGTTCAACAAAACCTAATGAGACCTGTAAATAAGCATCTTCAAGAAGTAGTTTCTAATTTTCATACTGAAAGTTCAAAGACAGTGAACACCTCATCATTAATTTGGGCATTTTATATAACAGCAAAATTCCTAAAACAGCACCTGCATTATGATTTCATATTAGATTAGATTATTCATATCATTGTTACTATTAGGAATTATTTGTTCAAGTTGTAGAAACTTGGAAATGCAGAGTATTGCTATACTCTATATTAGAGAACACATGGGCTTCTTGAAGTATTGATGTCTGTAAATAACGAGGACTGGGAAAAAAGATGAATAGTTCAATGACTGATAGAATAGATGCATTTTATTATTGGACAGTCATGCATAAAATAATGTGAAAATAATATCTCTAATGCAGGCTAATGTGAACAGTTTAGTAATTTTAAGTAGACTCATCAATTAACTGGACATTGTTGAATTCTAACATATTTGTCTTTGTGTCTTCTTAATCAGCTCAAATCCAAGAAACAGCTTTAATCTAAAGACTTATGGGATAAATAAATACAAAATTTAGCACAGCATCTTGGCTATATATTTTCTGGCATGATACAGACATATTTTTATTACCTCTGAGTGAGTTTGTGAATTCAACTGTAAAGGGCAAATCAGAGGGATATTTAAATATTATGTATTAATAGAATATTATTGCAGGTCCCTTATAAAAAGTCTGTTATACAGTATCACAATTTGCTTAGCTCACTGTAGTTATGAGAGTTAACAGAGAACATAATTAATGATAGACATAGTAATTAGTAATGTGTAACAGTGTGGTATGTTTTTGCAGAGAAAAATAATTATATATAAATTATCTATCAAAGTTGGCCACCACCTGTATAGGCACTCAGATCCAGGGTACTTATCTGTGACATATAATCTTCTTAAGATGCACTGAATTAATTTAAAATTTAGGCAATAAAATCAACAGCGATAGAAAAAGCACAAGAAGGAATTATGTTTGGATTTGGACAAGTACATTGAAAGAAAAAAAAATATAAATGATGGAAATAAATGTGTTCTTTTTTCTTCATTTTATTCAAAGAGCAGCCAGAACTCTTGGGTAATTTTGTCCACCTTTTTGACAGCACTGACAGAAGTGAATGTTGTGGTTTGATGCCTTTTTTTTTTTTTTAATCAGTAGGACAGCAACTAAGAATTTCACCCATGACAGCCAGAGAGTCAGAACAAGACAAGAAAGGTAAATTTCCTCTGGTTACTTTTATGAAGTTACAGAGTTACAGGCAACTCTGCAAATCCTTGAAAGCTCTATTTATTTTATATTTTGTCAACTGTTTGTTTATAACGTGATAAAATTGTGGGTTAGAACAACAAAAAATAAATTTCCTAGATATTTTGTACATTTTTTTTTTTAACTGTGAGAATAAGGAGATACTGAAGCTGATAAATTACCTTGTTTAAATGGCTAAGGAAAGAAACCTTCGGTATATTACTGAAGAGGTGGGGCAGTTCCATTTCTCAACTCTAACCGACACTGAGACACGTTACAATCAAAATATGAATAATTGCATATTTTAAAAAATATTTTGATTATTTTATTTGCTGCTTCTTCTTGGTTTATTAGCTCATTTGAATTTGTTTAACAAGGTGATCTTGCTTTTTTCCTTGATTTCTCTTTTTTGTTTCTTTAATGATTCCTTTGATATCTCTGGATGCTAAAGCAGGGAGAGGGATGGTGAGAAGGAGAGAAAATGTAGAAGTGAATGTATTCACTGAGGAAGAAAACATAATTTGGCAAACAGTTGAATTAACTGTGTTTAGTAGGTGCCTTGTGTCATGTTATCCTCTTCCCACACACAACTCTGGGCTGTTCTAGTGTACTTTAAGGAAGATATCTGAGATCACATAAAGAATTGAAAGATCAATAAACTAGCTTAGCAGCTCAAGGAGTAAAAGTCAATTTTGTTTGCTTGTGTCTTGTTTTCTAAGCAAAGTTTGTGGAATTGCACTGTAATTATGGAAAACGTATGCAAAAAAATAACCTTCACGAAGGACCAAAAATATGAAATTTTAAAATTTTTTTTGTAACACTCAGTTCTAAATTCCATTCTTTGATGACATTTTCAAGCAAACAAATAATGTTATCACATTACAGTTCTCTATTCAGTAAATAAAACAGTTAAATTTAGTTTCTATTGTTATATAATGTGTATGGAATACTATGTATTCATCTTCATCCTTTGTGTGTAAAATGGGGGAAAAAATTGTGCCTCTGATTACAGTATTTATTCTGATCTGAAAACCAGAATTTTCCTGTCATGAGTGGAACGGATACTCTAAGGGGGGCAGTTGCCAGTTTGTTCTGACTGATTTTTCAGTAAATTGAGAATGCATCCATACCGGCAGTGACAAAAGAGAACGCATAGTCACATGAAAAGTCTGGATCTCAGATCTGTTGTGCTCACTGAACACGCCCATTTGTGAATGTGAGATAGCAGCTGCTGAATGACCAGCGTGGGTTCGAAGGACTCTGGATATTTTCATGGCAGACAGATGTCAAAACTCACATCACTTATAGGACCACCTTACAGGAGACTACCTAGGAGGTGCAGCTTCTAGCCCCTAGGCTACAAATAGAAAAGGTTTGCTCAGTATTTTTAAGGCGATGCCATCCCTCCTCTTAGGTTTATTTCACAGAAAGTCTTGTGAGAGGCAGGGTCAAACACCTGGCCTGCCCAGGAGGAGGGAAGACTGACTGTTCCTACCTCTATGCCAGGCAAATGCTGTGTTAGGTAAAAGTTAGATATTTTACATACAGCACTACCACCGTCTGACCATTATGGTTTGTATGGAGTCTGAGAACACGAAAATAAAGTGAACCCTAGGGGTGAGATAGGCAGAGATGCACCTAGTTTGAAATTCTGGCTGATGTGAGAAGAATGACTGCCAGAGTGCTGTCTGCCATCGGCAGATGGGCAGCTATGTTCATGGCTGGTACCAAAAATTTAGAGAACAATATTAGCATCGCTGAAACTCTGAGGGACTTCTGTGTCTTCGGATTTGGCAGAAAAAGGGGAAAGAGACAGGTGAATTTAAATTTTAGGGTGTACCATGGCACTGGGAGTATTGAAAGCTCACATGAGGCTGATGTGGATGAGGAAGCTCCCTAATCCCATACAGACAGTATTGCATGCCTTGATGCTACATCCTGCCGTCGCAGGGTTGGAGAATTAATCTCCTCATCAGGCTCAGTCTTTCTCCCTGTCGCACTTGGATTTCTGCTGCAAGAGCCAGGAAAAAGCTCTGGCCCTGTGTGTGGGATACAACTGGGAACTGGAGGATCTAAGCCCTCTCACCCTCTCATCTAGTGCTGGGTTTTTTTTCCTGAGAAACTTCGATCCATATAACCTGATGGAAGAAAAAGTGCAAGAGTGGATAAGATTCATAGTTCCAGGCAAACATTTCACATATTTAAAGAAGTGGACAGATTGTAGTCATCATAATGTTTTAAAAGTCTTAGTAGGCTTGTTTCTTATGTTCTTAGAACTTACTCAAATTAAACTCCAGAAGGATTTTAACAGAATGAAAGATTCACAAGAGGCATTTCTTAGCATGTAGAATTAAAGCAGTCTGCTCAAGCCAATTCATCAGTGAAAAAGAAAAGCCAAGCTTGCCTTTTGTAGTCCTTTAAACAGAAAGACTTATTTTGATTGTAACAAAAACACCCATAAATCTATGCACATATATATTGATCTTTCTTTCCTCTTAAAAATGACTCTGTCCCAGTAAGTTGGCATATTTCATAAACAAACCAACAAATTATTGATCCATCATATACTCTAAAAATCCTGTGAAGGATCTAGGTTGCTTTTAAGTTCATGCTGTACCTAAGGGAATGAGAAACTCCAAAATGAAAAATAGATGTTTAAAAGAAGCACAAATAATAGAAGATGTATAGCTGCTTTTACTTCTGCTAAACCTTCCATTGTAATTCATTCTCTGTTCATTAAAACTTTTCTTTATGAGCTAATAGGTTATATAATGTGGTGGTATGAATCTTTGTGGTGGCTATGAGTTAATAAATTAATTATATATCCATGCAGGTATCCTTTAGGTAAATGCTGTGATAGGGCATATTTTTGTAAGCAAGAGTCGTACAAAATTAAGACAGCCTAGCATCTTGTTGCTGAAAGCAATGTCATACTCAGATTGGATTAAAGATGGATTCTAGACACATGTCCTTTGGAAAAGGAAGCAATGAAATAGACTGCAGGTGTCCATTAGTACTAAGTTAATGAACAATGCTATGAGATGTTAGGGTTAGGTGGCTTCTCAGTTATTCAACATATCTTCCTTACACTATTTTGAAGAGCTGACATGACACACAGAATCACCAGGAGCCTAACAGTGAATGACTTGCCAGGGAGAGATGGCAGTAGGCTAACAGCGCCTTTTGGAAGAGAGAGAGAATTAATGATATTACTTTGTGGTAAAATACATCACTGTTAGTGTCGTATTTATTCCGTCACTGATCCATTAATGAAAAAGATGCAATTCTCCTCTGTTACAGTGTAAAAGCAGGGCCGCAGAAGCTAGGGCTATTTTTGCAGAACACCTGCCTTGAAGTAGCTGAAATTCCTGTACTTGGGCAAATATCAGGAAAAAAAACCCCAAACTTGGACACCTTGGTACAAAACTGTGGCGTGAAAAACGCTTCTCTCTTGGCAGCTGTCTTATACTGGAGATGTTTTCCAGTTTGATGTGAGAGTGCCTCATATTTCTCCTCTTCTTTTGTCCTTGCCCTTTTGTACTTGCTCTCACCTGCACAGGTAGATAACCTTCTTCTGACGGGGCAGTAAAACAGTAGCTCTATGAGCAGCGCTTAAATCCTCCATTCGATCTTTACCAGCAGGCATACAATAAACTCACCTACACACACTCACAGGGTTGGGCATAATCTAGGGCATGAATCACTTGTTCCTGTCTGCACAACGGCACAGCCTCTGTAAGAAGAATACAAAATGCATACAGTCACTTTCTGCCCCTTACTCCTTTAATTTCTTGTGTCTGTCAAGCAAGCAATGCCTTAATTTTAAGGCTTTTCATCTGTTATGTGAATAAGGGGAAGGCTGAAAAGATCAATCAAACCTTTGCAGAACAATGTAGGGGTGAGCGTAAAGAAACCTTAAGCAGCATCCAGCATTCTGCTAACCACATAAATTAAAAAAAAAAAAAAATTTGAAAAATAAAAGCACTTATCTAAATGATCTTTAAGGTCCCTTCCAAACCAAAACGTTCTATGATTCTGTGATTCTATCTAACAGCACACTGAACTACCTGAAATACAAATCATGGAGCTGATTCATGAGATTGTAGTTCAATCTTTTTTCCCCTCTCTTGCGTCACAGTAGGGTACAGCTGTGTGAGGAAGAAGCCAGTGGAAATAGTTACTAACAGCCACGTGAAATGCAAATGTTTACTGCTTGTGTGCCCTCTGTGTTTATTGCAAAGATGGAGCAAGTGCTATGAGCAGAGGAAAAGCCAGCTCCTCTGACTGCAGCTTTAAGGGTCAAGGGAATTACTAGAGTTTCCTGAGTTCCTAGTTGATTTTGCCAGCTTGTATATTGAAGGAAAACCCCAGACTGTGTGGAACTACCCTGAAGCTGCTGAGGGGGTTGTAGAGAGGGGTTTCTGAGCTGTGATGTGAAACTGGGGAAAAGAAAATGTTTTTTTCTGAGGTTACAGTAAGGCCCAGCTGAAGTTTTTGGAGAACTGTGATGGAAAACTTCCTTTAAGCTGGATATGGACTCATTTATTGAGGCAATAGGAAGAGAGGAGCATAAAGCTTTCCCTCACTTGTCTGAGTGAGGAAAAAAAATCTCAGGACAGCAAAAAGGGAGAGTATGATTAGTATTCACTCCATCAGAGGGATCTCAGAATGACTCAAACTGATCTGCTGCTCTGAAGGCTGCTTTATATTCTCAGCAAACCTGGTCTGAGATCAAGGCTTCCCAAACAGGAGTACTTTACACTCAGAGGCTTAACATATTTATACTTGCGCTGACTTTTTAAAAAAAAGGATCTTAAATTGTGAAGCTATGAATACTACTACCATTGAAATTTATAAAGATACATTTGAAATGTATTTGTAGAACAGTTGTTGCATATTCAACATGCTGAGTATCTAAAGATGTTGCATAATGCTGATTTATCATGCATTATGCAATTTATTTGTATTTATCATATTGGTTTTATGGAACACAGACTTTGAATTATTAGTTCAGTACACCACACATTTTGTGATCATGATATGAAGCTAAGCCTAAGAATTATTTAGGTGTTTTGGTAACTAAGATGAGGAATGATCATAACTTTGACTGTGAATGTGACAGTAACATTGTATCAGTCTTCCTTCAAAAACAAAAGACTTCTTTGTTCAAGGAAAACTTGAGGCCTAAAGATATTTTAAAATATAAAAACATCAACTGTTTCTGATAATTCTTCTGTACAAGATATTCAGAAAATATAAACTATTTTTTGCTTGATTATTTTTGAAGAGAAATACTGCATTTTCCAGAAAGATGAACAAAGTATTTTCCATAGTAATAACTGCTAAAGTTTGAAATGGTTGAGAAATAGTTGCTTAATTCTTCATGAAAGACTGTCAGATGCAAAATACCACAAACATAAATCATAGAAGTAATTTTTATATAGTTAACAACACAGTCATTGAGACGGTGTTGCTACTAGAAAAACCGTAAGATGTATGCTACCAGAGTCACTCCTGCAGAGGATCTATGTATGAGTACAGTTTAGCGAGCGCTATAAAACTATGTTTAAGAAGGAGAAAAATCTGTGTATTGTCAATAAAATTCCAGTTCCTCTTTCAGATGAGGAAACAGTTATTAACTTGATTGAAATGTAAACATTTCTCTATTGCTACTAATACTTTAAAACAATTTAAATATATAATGTTTCAAACAAGACATAAGAATAATTCACCTTTTTTAAAAAAAAAAACAGAAATCAAATTTCATTAAAAATATTTCATAATGTAATAAGTTTAAATGAATTAGATTTTTTTTTGGCAGTTTTCGTTATTTACTGCCTACCATACTACTGTTTATTTGGGGAGGAAAACAGTTAATGATAAATAATGAAAAAGATTTGCCTCTAGCTAATTACTTAGCTCATATACTGCATAATGCAACAAAGTATATAATAGATTAGTCATCATTTGGTCATGTAGAAAACATAAGAGAAGTTTTCAATTACAATGTATAACGATGAGTTTTGTAGTTGCTGGAAATCTTTAACATTCCTAACTTTAAAAATATGGAAGGGTTGAGCTATATTGTTCTAAGATTATCTTTATGAGGTTGAAAGATTCTTGTTTATTTCCCAGCTATTAAAACTTAGATATCAAATGTCAGATGACACTGAGATTTTTCATTCTCTCAGGATGAAGAAACAGGAATGATGGATTCACACCCCGTGCCTGAATACTAATTATTTATTTTTCAGGGTATGCTAAAACATAGGTCAGGAAAAATGTAAAGTGTCTCCATTTAATGATATACAATTGCTCTCAAATATCTGACTTCACTTTTTGATTTGGCAAACAAAACTACCCTTACCTGATCCAGTCATCTTTTGAAAAAAAACGTCAAGCATTCTTGAAGGCTCAGTGATGAAAAAGATGGAGTATAGAGTGTTTGTCAGGAATATTGCACTGAGATGCTTAGTAGAGCGTGCATAGAGCTTCAGAAATGTTGTGTTTGGAAACAACATTTCAATCTTCAAATCCTGAGTATCTTAATTACTTAAAACCTCTGAAACTTATGTTCACTCTAATATAACAGTAAGAATAATATTTCCTTGAGTAAACAGGTTTGCTAAGAGTACTGAAATCTGATAAACATATATTCTGTAGAGACTGTTAAAATTTAAATTTTATTTCACTTACACATGACAAAAGTTTTACGAATTGATTTACAATGCCTATTTGCATGGAACTGTATTAAGCAGATATCATTTAAATTTAAACGTACAAGACTGAACTGTATGTCTGAAGTAAAAGGAAATGCATGGGTGCTCACAGATACACACACGTATTTGTATGAAAAACATGTTAAACTAAATGACGTTCCCTAAAATATGCCTTGAAACAAACTTTTCATGGAAAGGTAGTTGTTTTCCTCTTTGGAGCCTCTTGATTGGACACTTTTTGGGGGCATGGGAAGCAGGTGTTTAAATCCCTTTAAGTTGCAGAGGTCTCAGATCCCATTCTTCTGCTTCTTGGGTGTGCTGTGCTAACCCCCCCTCCCTGCCTCCTACGTGGCATACAGAACAGCTAAGGACCTTTCAGCAGAGGAGCTCACCACCAAGTGCAGCTGTGTGTTGACATATCTTGCCAGGCAGAGAGAGGCATAATGGAGACAGGGCAAGATGAGGGGTCCAGACCTGGCCTGGCTTCCCATCCAGTTGTTCCCAATAATTGTTCTTTCTTAAAACAGATATCCCATGTCCTACAACTTGTGGAAATGTAAATACATCTCTGAACAGAAGGTTGCTCTTGTATAGGCAGAACACTTTTTCTGAGTAGTGTCTTCCATGGCTTTATTTAAAACTAACCTTCAGATGTGTCTACTAGATATACCAAAGTCACTGCAGAGAAACTAAGCAACAGGTTAGTTTCTGCCCAAGAGCAGGAAAAGATATGCATAATGCCTAAAGTTTGAGAGACAAAGCTACGGTTGCATTTCTGGACAGATATACAATCTCCACCTCCGCTTTGGACGATGCCTCAAAAATACAACCTTACCCATGAGTGGCATCTGATGTTAATTAGAAGTGCCAAAATACTGTGTTGGACTGAAACTTCTGGGAAATTTAGATTTTGACTTTGACCTAAGTTTAGGTTTAGTGACAATTCCTTTCCATCCATTTTTATGATACAGAGATGCCTCCCTCCCCAAAACCACCTGCTGCTTTGTCTAAACATTGCACCAGTGAAAAGAAGTTCAGAAATTAGTAGAAACACTAACAGTTTGCCAAATATCTGTTCTGAAATTTCCTGGGTGGTTTTAAGAATAAACATGACCTGTACTTTGTATGATGTCTTGTAGCTTTGTCCTGCATTCTAGGCTCTTGTTTAAAATCCTGTCTAAGCTGATCTCTGAAACAGTACACCGAGTGTAATACACATTGTAACGGTTTGCAGCATCATCTTGGTGCTCACTTAAGAATTCTCAGCCGCCCATTGATGCAGAAGAAGCGGTGGCCACCTTTTATCACATTTCCACATTGCTCCATTCATCAGAAACCCTTTTCCTAACACTGTCTTTAGAACTTTACTGATGTACGCTTGATGTGTCTCTTGAACTTTTGCCAACCAGTCTTCTTCCTACTGTCGCTGCCTGAACAACAGGACTGTCAGGGCCAGACTTTATCTTAAATCCTGTAGCTTTTACCTCCCACTTCTCTTTTGTTTTAGTGGGCATTTTGTCTCTCTGAAGCATCCATTCAGAATTTGATCTCACAGTGGTTAATCTCATTACAGATAATCCCATGTACTGAAAATCCTTCCAACAGGATAATCTTGTGAATAGCTTCCCTTTGCTGCCTTCTGACCATTTTTTCAGGGGTGAATCATTTTGATCTATTACATAAATAGATCTCACCTATACATACGTAGTTTTCCTCTGAAACTAATTGGTTGGTACTGCGATACCTCCTGCTTTGTGTCCAGTCTGATTTCTTCACTAGGCAACACAGAGCCAAGCTGATGTTTTGGTCACCGCTGGCACGTATGAAAGGACAGCGACATGGAAAGCTACATTCATGAGTACAAAAGAGGGACAAAAGAGGCATGGGCTGCTGAAAATATTATTGCTCAGTTTATTAATGCCTATCTATAAGCTATGGAATATGGGTTAGCAATTATAATAATCTCACTGGAAATTAACTACATGTAAATCTAAATGTTATCTTTCAATGAGTGTGTACAAGAGTGAGAATTTATACTTGCATCTGTAGGTGTACATACTGCACAAAGTACATTTAAATCTAACATTTGCTAAAACGTTAAATTGCTTTCCATAGGAAAAAAATCACCAAAAATTGTCACAGTAAAAAAAAAACCCAAAACCAACCTTATATGTTACATCAAAATGTGTCCTGCTGATAATTCATAAAAATTAATTTGCCTAATAATTTGGCTATTATAATAATAGGCTGAAATGTAAATTGCACAGTTGGATAGAAATCTTAACTGTGATCGGCAAATACACAGCTATAGATATGCACAAAGCTTCTTTCGGCATGTACTTAATGTGCCTTGGTGTGTATGAACAGCAGTGAAAATATGAGTTTAAAGCTCTGAGCAGTCTGAGTCTGCTCTCCTGCCTGGGTTATCCAAATGTTTTCTGGGAATTGGAGAGTTAGTCAAATGCCATAAAGCATGTACAACTCACCAAAGAATAAGGCCAATTTTTGTAAACAGAATTTTAATTATTTTTAATTAGGCGGTGTCTTAGATTTTATTGGAATTTAATGGAGCTTGTCAAATACTTGAAAAAATATTCCTCAAATAAATTATTCAACGAATATTGCCATTATACATGAATTAATTTATTCAGTGGATAATATTCAGCCAGCTACAGAATTGGTCAAATGCTGCTAAAAGCTGTTTGCTGAAGAATGGTTTTGATGAATAACAGCAGTACTCTTTGAATAATGCATTAGACAAGGACTACCTGACCAGTTCTACTTTTATCAAGTTAGAGATTTTGAAGTCCTACAACCAAGCAGCTGCAGAAACTCTAGGTGCACAAGACCCATGTGAAACCCCATTGTTTGAGTAGTTCTTGCTAGTACAGTGAACTAGGGAATGGTGAATGCTTTACAGTAGTTCATGTGCCATTACTATCTTCTGAAAATTAAGATTGCATGACTGCTGACTCCACAAATAAACCATCTGATCTTTTTGGCTGTTTAGTATAATGCTTAGTAGAATTTTGCTCTCTGAGATTTTTCTTGATAACCTGGCTACATCCTCTAGGAGATTCAGGACTTCTGTCATCTATCCAGCAGCTCCAAGATGACAGTGGAAGCTACTGAATTCTTAATGACTTTTGAAAAAACAAGGACATCTCTAATTGTTTGGATCCAGACTTCCCATGGGATTGACTTCAGACTCTTAAATAAAGAAGTGTTAATAAATGTGGAAAAGTTAGGACATGCTGCACTGACCTTCTAAACTCAGCAACAGGTTGCTGAATTAGCAACTAGCAGGTTTAGTACTGACCTTGTTAACAGGTAAATGAGTATCATCTGAGGAAATGAAGCAGGGGGGTGGTGTGGGGGTGGTCGGTGTAAAATAAGAATCACATGGTTTAAGCCTGGAGCACAAACCTTTGAGCTTTATTCACTACAACAGAATCAGAGTCATAGGATATTTAGGTTGGAAATTACCTGTGCTGGTTTTAGTTGGGACAGAGTTAATTTTCTTTGCATTAGCTGGTATGAGGCTGAGGCTTGAATTTGCCCTGAGAAGAGTACTGGTATCACTGGTGTTTTCCGTTGGTGCTGGAGAGTGCTTGCACCAATTCAAGGGCTTTCTCAGCTTCTGATACTGCACCTGTGTTCCCAACTTTCTTGTTACAATTGGAGGAGGGGGAGTGATTTAGTTCAGACAGCTAACCCTAACTAACCAAATGGGGTATTTCATTCCATTGAATGGCATGCTCAGTATATCAACTGGGGGTGGGCTGGAAGGCTGTGGTTGTTCATTCCTTCATTAGTGAGTTGGTGGGTTGGCTGGATTTCTTGGCTGTGTTGTTGCTCGTGGGGCTCACTTGGACTCTACTGTGATTGCTCTTGGGCTCTGGCTCTCTGACTTTGACTACTCAGGACCTGGCTGTGTTTTGGTCAGTGGATGGTGAGCAATTGTATCATATGTTTTGTTTTCCATTTGTTGCATTACATATTAGTATTATTATTATGAATATAACTATTTTATTAACTTATATTGAATTATTATTTTGTTCTTATCTCAATCCATGATCATCTTTGTCTTTTCCTCTGTTTCTCCTCCTCCACTGGAGGATGGGGATGTGAGTGAGTGGCAGTGTAGTACTTAATTGCTGCTGGGGTTAAACCACAACAGACCTTTAAGATCATCAAGTACAACCATTAACTGGGTGCTGCCAAGTCCACCACTAAACCGTGCCCTTCAGCAGACATGTACTTAAGGATGTTAAGTAAACTGCTGTATTCAGAGCAGCAGCAGGGTTAATTAATCCAAGCCAGTTCAGATTGTGATTGCCTGGCTAATTGGCACTGTACTTTTATTTAATTTAGCAGGCCAGGACTCCTCTCGTGTTGTACTTCCTATTCTGCGCAGAAGATTTGTCCTGCACAATATTTAGAGAGGCACTGCTTGCACTCAGGACGTTTGAGTGGTACTTGCACAGTCTGTTTGTACTACAGTCAGAGCTTGTGGACATAACTGTGGAAACTGGATTTAAAATACAATATAAATTAATGTAATAAAACCTACTTGGAAAGTAAGGTGCTTAAACACAGACCTATACCTTGCTGGACTCCAGCTGCCTAGGCTGTCCTGTTGTTATACACAATACTGCTGTAGCCTTATGAATCTGTGTAGTTAGATTTTTGGATAATCATGGAACCAAATAAGAGTTTTATTATACTTTCTCATTAAGAGAGAAAAACAGCCACAGCTTGCTGAATTCTACCCCTCGTATTTCTTTGAATGAGCTTGCACTGGTGAGTGGATGAAGTGAGGGGAGAGTGAGTGAAATATATTTATTCCACAAATTAATTAAATCTGAAATTGCAAATGTATTAGTGTTTGTCAAAGTCTTACAGCATTGCATATGCTGTTAACCATGAAAAATGTATTAATATAGCATCCCTTCTGAGCTGCAAAACAATGTTATTAGGCTCAGTTACAATGCCAAAATAAGTACGTAATTTAAATCCTCGTTACTACAAGTTTTGGTCTCTGCTTTTCACTATCTATGAGAAAATCCCAGATGATATGATGAGCAAAGACCTTTAAATCTGTGCTTCCTCTGGAGTATAACAGTTTCACTGTAACTGCATCCATGAGTTAGAAATATTATGGGTCAAAAGCAGGTTTAGGAAATCCTCAAGTTTGACCTAATTATCTACATTACATTTCCACTTTTCTCCAGCTACAGCTCTATATCTGGAGGCCAATTAATTTTCATGCTGTGTACAGCAGAGCATATTTTTGTGTCTCTTGGAGACACTTGGGACTTAAGAATACTATAATATTTCAGTATAATAACAGAACATAATTGAGGTATTGTGGTTTAATAATATAACAAAGAGCTCAGCATCACAGCTAACTATTATGTGAAATACAGCAGAAACATACAGCTGTATACCTGACATTTTAGACACAATTTTGGGTGAGGAACACTAATGGTCAGAACTTTAATCTCAAATTCACTTGTGTTTACTTGTGGCTGTGTCCTGTGTAACCCAATGGCCATACTGTAGTGTACGAACCAATTGGCCAGGAGTCAGTCTGATCTAAATACCCTAGAAAACCACTATTTAACTGGTTTTATGATTATTCTGCTGTTTAAGTTGGACTGACTAATTTTAAACTTCTGTGCCTCTGTTTCCTGGTGACAACATTCACTTCTGATTTTACAGTGCTTTGACATACCCCTGTGGACTACCAAAATAGAGGAACTAAAACTTATTAGTAAATCATCCTATTTATTGCCTTTTGTATTACGAAGTAAGAATCCTTCTAAGTGCATCCTCCTCTAACATGAAGCTGTTTCCTTTCCTCTATCTGTGGAGTGAGTTCAAGAGGACATACACAGCGCTGCTCACCAGGAGTGGGTGACACCACTTCTGTGATGGAGCATGTGAGACCTGAGAAACAGGAAAATAATACGTTATTGAAAGTACAAAAAGACCCAAAACCTCAACCAAAACCAACAACAAATTAAGGAATGAACAAGGGCTAACACATTTAAAAGAAAAGAGCGAAGAACAAATGTGATGACACGCAAATAAAAAAATGCGAGGTGAATTTCTAAAGCACTGAACGTTGGACTGGTGCTATTCCATCAGTGGATACTTCCCAAAACCCCATGTAAAGTTTAGAATATTTGAACGATTTATTGTGCTCACTGAACGCACACTGCATGCTCTGTTTTGTTAACAAGCCTGGGGCCGGGCAGCATATTACGTTCAGGATCAGGAAAACTCTATGGATGGCGGGGAGATTGTGCCTTTCCTTGAGAATAGTCTTGTAGCAGCTAGGAAAGGTGTGCAGGCTGGCGGGGCTGGAGGTGAGGTGGATTTTAGGAATGTGGGCTTTGCATGAAAGGAAGGCAGACACGCAGCTGAGCATTGAGGTGATGGGAATGAAGGAGGCTGCTGTAGAACTCCAGAGGGTACTGTCAGGTTTCTGCGTGTTAGGAGTTTGTTATTAGCTTGGAAGTCAGGGCTAAAGGGAAGGGCATCCCTGCAAGAAAGAGTAGGTAAAGGTTTCCAAACCTCTGGTTTCAAGCTGCTTTACTCAGCAGTCCTGAGATGTTGCCTTAGAGCTTCTGCTGTAAGGCAGAATGAAGCCTACCTTCAGTGTGTGGGAGCTTCGTGGTATCCTTACTGTGGGGAATAAAACTGGATCAGGTGCTGATTCAACAGGGTCTAATTATGGATGCAGCACTTGGGGGTGCTTTGGGACTAGATTAAATGACGTTGTTGGACTTTGTTTAGTAGGGGGCAACTTGTTTATGTTAGTCCTAGCTAAGCTTTTAAGTGGGTTTTTGTTTCTCTTAAATAAAGCTGCTATTTTTTTTTTTTTAATTTTTTTACCATATCTATTGCTGTTTAGTTTGTATTTGCTGAACTGACTCAAATGCTGCCTGGAAAGTAGGAGATCAGAACGACACAGGTGACAGCGCTTCACCTAGAAGACTTTATTTCAGCTGTTCAAAGCTAGAGAAAAAACAATAAAATTGCTGACAGCTGGGAAAATAGTGACCAATGTTACACTGTCAGAGGTTCGATAAGGTATAAGTAATACTGAGAAATTGGGGGCTGAGCGCTATCAGAACTTCAGGATCCTGAAAGCAGCGTGTTTGTAGTGCTGGCAAGACTGAGGCGCCGGGAGCGCTGCATGCTGTTTGCTTGCTAATGAGAATGAGTAACTCCACTGAAACTGGGAAGGTTCAGCTGAAAAATAAGGTACGCACCTTAAATGGTGAAACGGAGTAAGCTGATGAGTGATGCGGTCTCGGTCTTCGAAACTGACAACCTTTTGTAGGAAGATGTCTTGTAGATGGACGTAAGCTTCTAGCCAGAGCAGGGCACGCTTGAGTAAAACGTAATGCTGTGTGTTGGAGTGAGCCTTCTGCGGCTTGCTTCTGGCCTCAATATGAGTAAACCCTCATCCTTTTGACTGTATGGGATGCAAGTGCTGAGGGGCTGGCAGGGGAGCTGTAAGGATGGCCTCTGTGAGGAGAGGTCGGGGCCACCCCATGCCGGACACAGCTGGTCCCAGCCAGCTCCAGCTGACCCACTGCAGGGCATGGCTGAGCCCTGCAGCCACGCTGGTGGCACCTTGAGGAAAGCCTGGGTAAGGAACTGTGGTTCCTGAGGAACTGCAGCCCATGGGGAGAAATCAAGATGGAGCAGTGGAAAAGTGTGAGGGGAGAAGGAGCAGCAGAGAGGAACTGCTGAGTACTGAGCATATGCCCCCCACCCCAAATTCCTCCTGTGCCGCTCTGGGGCAGGGAAGGTAGAGGAGTGTGCAGTGAAAGGCTTCAGGCCAGGCATGGGAAAGGAGGGAGGAAAGGTGTTGTTCTAATGCTTGTCTTTGTTTCTCACTACCTGAATATGTTTTCATTGGTCCGAAAGTAAATGACTTTTCCCCGAGTTAAGTCTGTTTTGCCCGCAACAGTAACTGGTAAGTATCTCCCTGTTTTTACCTTAACAGGGAGGCTTCTCATCCTATTTTCTATCCCTGCCCCACTGAGGAGGGGGTGCGAATGAGAAGGTGGGTGGTGGGTTGGCTGTTAGCCACAGCTGACCCACACAGGGACACACAGCAGTGAAAGTCTGATGGTGTGACATGAACCTAGGGTACACTTCTAAGCCATAATCCTTTAAGGGGTTTGCTGCAAAACCAGTGTGCATAGAATGCTTACTTTGGTCAGATTTCCTCTGAATATGAAACACTTAGATATCACTTAGTGAATTAAAACAGGACAAAAAAACCCCCAGTGTAATTTTAGGATCAAGGAGAAGTAATGTAGGTAGAGATCCTGAAAGAAGGCTGCGATAATGGTGATATTGGCCCAAACCAGGAAATGTCTAAAGTTTTCTGGCATCATCTTAGAGGAAAAACCATTGCTGTGACTATAAGAGTGACTGGAGAACAGGATATTGCAGGTCAGCGTGTGTCTATTTCCATGTAGGTGGAAGTGTATAACTACAGTCTGTAAACAAGACGAATGAATATAAGAAATTGAAATGACAAATGAGAAGTGGTCCTGCCTGTATGATGTGGAGACAATCGCATAAATTTGAATCTATATATATGTGTGGTTTTTATCTCTCCACCAACTCTTTGGAAGTTGTACTAATCCACACTGCTATTGTGTTTTACCCAGGTAAAACCAAAACAGCAAGGCAGCGTGGGGAATTCAGACAAGAAAATCTAACAAGAACACAGCTTAACTGGTAGAGTAGTGATCTTACAAACAATCAATGAACAACAACAAAACCCTGCCTCAAAAAAAAAAATCATTGAAGAGAAGTTTGAATAGGCTATTGCTTGGTTAAAGTTTTGTTGGTTAAATCTATACGTCTTTTCTGATAAGTGGCCACAAAAGTGTTTGACATGATGTGTTCTGCACTCTGTCCACCTCCTGGGCATCGCAAGCAGCTGAGGAAAACCTTGCCTGGGTATGCCTGGCAGCATATTATCCATACAAAGCTTTCCAGAGTCCTTAGGGAAATAGGTTTCTGTGTGTTTTAGAGGATGGCCTTCTGCTTTGCCTAGGGCTTCATGTCTGGGGCTGCTACCTAGATAGATGGTGAATCTGGAATTGAATGGAAAGCTCCTTTCAAATGACAGTCTGGATGTACTTGTGGGCACCAGATTTTCATCTGGCACAGCTGTAGTAGTAGCTGGGAAGTAGTTCTGTACAATGAGCAGTATTGGCTATGTGATATCAAAGGTTATGGACCTAAAATGCAGAACATTGTAACAATCACAGCCATTCATCTTGCATTTTTGTCAGGTTAGGCACTGTAAGATGTCTGCTGCACTTAGTGGCTTTTGTAAAGTTATTTTGAATTTCCTGGTCCCTAAAAGATGGCAGTAATATGTTGGCCAGTTGATATATGTGTGATGCAGAAGCTGTAGCAAACTATTTTAATGGATATTGGAAAAAGCAGGGAAAATAGAAGATGGGATTCCATGTGCTACAAACAATATTGTGGTGGTTTAACCGCAGCCATCAGCTAAGTACCACGTAGCCCCTTGCTCATGTCCCTGCTTCCCCAGTGGAGGAGGAGAAACTGAGGAAAAGACAAGGAAACTCGTGAGTTAAGAACAATTTAATAACTGAAAATAAATTAAATAAAATAATGATGCTAATAATACTAACAACATTAATAATACTACCACTACTACTAATAATATGTAATGGAAATAATGGGAAACAAAACAAATAATACAAGCATTCACCACCCACTGACTGATGTCCAGCTGGTCCACAAGCAGTAAGAACCAGAGTCAGAGACCCTGAGCCTGACCAAGCCTGAAAGTGAGAGTGTGCCAGCAAGCCCCACAAGCCCCAGCAAGTGAGATAGAGCTCAACTGAGAGAGAGACCCCTGGCCCACCCTCCAGCTTATATACTGAGCATGATGTTTTAGGGATTAAAATGTTCTTCTGCTCAGTTTGGGTCAGCTGTCCAGGCTGTGTCCCTTCCCAGCTAGCTGTAGAGAAGCTGGGAACACAGGGGCAGTATGAGAAACTGAAAAAGTCCTTGAGTTGATATAAACATTACTTAGCAACAACTGAAAACATTGTTGTGTTCTCAATATTCTTCTCAGCACAAATCCAAAACGCAGCCTCATACTAGCTACTGTGAAGAAAATTAACTCTATCCCAAATAAAACAAGCATAAATATTAAATAGAATCATAGAACTCAAGCCAACTCAAACTATTCTATGACTCTAAATATTAAATACAAAAAAGTTATTACTGTGGACACATGGCAATTTTGCCTCTGGAGATGCATATATATGGCATGCTTCTAGGGCATATGCTCAGTCTCCAACTTTCATGAGTGCTAAAATCCAGCAAATTTTTGATATTAGCTCCATCAGCCCTCAGTGGTCTTTTGAGGAAAAGAATTCTTTTTAGCACAGTAACTCTTAGAAAAGGGATAAAGCAGAAATGTTCAAACACCTTTAAGTACCTGTCTCAAGAGAGTAGAGCTTAAACTATCATTTAATCTCTGCTATGCTGAGACTAGAGGTCTGAGAAAGAGTTTTTGTTTAAAGCAAAATTGGTGAATTTGGACTTTTGTTCCTCTTCTGTGAGGACAAAATTAGTCACTGCTTCCAATGTTACTGTGAAAAATAACTCAAATATTTTGGGACTGAAAAAAGTCAAGATGGTTGCAAATATGAAGTTTAGTTGAAATAAAACCAGTCTATTCTAGTAATGCTAAAAAGGATAGTTTAAAAGGCAATCTCTCGAGGTTCAGGAGCACAAATATAGTCTTCATGATCCTCGTCTTTGTTAAAAAAAGATTTCCTTTTCCCTCTTCCTTCCAAATGTCATAGCTTTGTGTCTTGCTGCTTTCTTGTGTTTATGTAGGTGACTTCCAGTATAGTCGGGTTCTGCAGTCAGACACCGCTGAACTAACCTGGAACACCAGGAGGTGGGTTTTTACTGTTACATTAACCAGAACCCAGCTTTGTTGGGATAACTTCCCAGTTGCAATTTTTTTTTTTGTTTCAGAGTAATTTTTTCTAGATTTCATAAAGAAACAAAGCTTATTAAAAGCTCTTGAGCTTGGGCTGGCTCTCACTACTCAGGGACTGGCTGGGTGTTGATCAGCGTGTGGTGAGCATTTGTACAATTTGTTTTGTTTTCCACTATTTCCTGTACATATTATCATTAGTAGTGGTAGTATTAATGTAAAATAACAGCCTTTATTAAAAATCCTTCATGTAGGCACTATGAAAACATATTGCATCATCATCATTGTGCTAAACCATTTTGATACAATGGCAATAAATGTGTAGATTTCCCCAACTGTACCCAAAGACAACAATCACAGATTGTGGAAATGTGCAGTACTTTGTGGCTAATGAGCTACTCAGGTATGTTCTTTGATTGCTAACAGTGGGAAGCAATAGCAGATACTGCGGTGTAGCAAAGCAATTGGCAATTACTGAACGGCCATAGTTGCACTGAAGTGGTTGGTGCTTGCGAAGGTCTGCAGCTCTTGTCTGATCGATGGCTCGCTGTGTACCTGGCTGCTAAAAGTTCACAGGTGGGAAGGCTCACACTAAGGAGGCAACACAACAGTTGCTCCATTGCTGGGGTAGGCAGTAGCAGGAAGTAAGAGTGTATGAAACGGGTGGTTGTCACCAGCAGAATGAGAAAGGGGATAAAGATTAAGAGATGGAGGGGGCTGAGAGTCTGACAAGTCATGCAGGACATGTACTTGCTGAAGTGCTCCAAACCACAGTTTCCTACCTGACCATCAGGTATTTATGGCAGATGATTTGAGCACATGCATGAAGTTTGGCCTGTTTCTTCCCTGGATGTCTTCAAGGCCAGGCTGGATGTGGCTTTGAGCAACCTGGTCTAGTGGAAGGTGTCCCTGCTCATGTCAAGGGGGTTGGAACTAGATGATCTTTAAGGTCCCTTCCAACCCTAACCATTCTATGATTCTGCCTGTCATGTGTGCATCAAACCTGTTGCAGATAAACATATCTTGAATCCATGCTGCGGGCTGTGACAGTCTGCCACGTAAGAGTATTTTTAAAGCTCTATTCACACTGTACACTTTAGGGGCATGGTAGAACATATAACATAGTGCTTGGTGACCCCCGTACCCTCGGTAAGAACATGTATATGTGTGTGGTGCAGAACTGCTGCTGCATAGTTTAACCAGGGGGGACTGCCCTTGTACTCCTCGGGCTCCTTTCTTCCTAACCTGCTCTCCTCTGGAAGCTCTGCAGGGCTCAGTCACCATTTTCTGAGGATGGGAGTAGTCACAAAAATGTATCCTCCTCTGTAGGATTTTTAAAGAGCTGCAGAGTGTCTGCAGTGTGTTTGTGCTGGTGTGTGGAGACATTCTCCTGTGCTGGCATGTAATGTGCCAGTCAATGTGCAATGTATATGAACGTGTATAATAACAGGTTATTTCTTCTAAAAATCTGTTTTTACATGCTGTATTTCTGTTTGAAGGAGAGTATGTGTAAGGCACATACTATGGAATCCTAATTGTAAGAGTTTAGTGTTGAACTCCTTGTAACTGAAATATTAAAAATGCTTCTTTGGTGGACGGTTTCAGGGAATTTTACTTAAGTAAAGCCTAATGATTTGGCTTTTTTTTTTTTCTGAAAGCTTTTCAGGCTTTTCTAGTGTATTCTTTTCTTTGATCTTCTTTTGTAATAGCATGATAGTCTCACATTTCAATAGAGAAACTGGAACTAAAGTATACATGAAAAAGTCCATAACAGCTCTCTTGCTGTTTATTTCAACAATCTTAATTAAAGAAAAACCTAATCCTACAACAGACTTGTGATTTGCCTTTTCTTTGAAGCACAATTAGTTTTCATTCATATCCCTTGATGTCACTGAGGGAAAACTATTGGTGGGCGCATCAGTGCTGACGGGGTTCAATTAGTACATTTTTTTCCCTGAAATGTATCTCACAATAAAACCGTGCACACAATGCACGTGCGCGCACACACATATGAAAGTAAGCTCTGTATTCATGATGCCTGCAAAGCCATGTCTAAGTCTCTCTTGGCTGCTAGCCAAGGTCTCTAAAAACCCATTAAGGCTATTAGAGAAATTATTTCTCTTCCTTTGTGAGCTGGGTAAATTTCACAGTTATCATTGCAGGAGGAAATGAATTGGGAATATATCTGTCTGGGGATGGTTGGCCCTTCAGTGGGAATTAAGCCAACTCAATGTAAAACAGCAGCTCTGTGTGTCAGTGCACGTACTTGCAGGAGAGAGTCAGTGGATGGCACTGTAATATAACTATTGTGCCAAAACATATCTCGGAAAATTTTAAGTGCTGTCTGGATCTGTGAGTGAATTCATCTCTTCTTGCAATTGCAGGCTTTATTGGAAATCAGTTTTTGCTTTAAAATTATATGTAAACCAATAGTTCCCATGTGGTGTGCTTTCCAGATACAGGAGAACTAAGCAATTAATTCCCAAAACGGTGCAGCAGCATTATGTATGGCAGTGTATGGTGATGTTGTCAGACCATACTAACAGGATAAAAACATACAGTACAAATTCAGAAAACTTAAAAGATGGTCTGTGTCCTCTGTTACGCTTCACAGTTTTGGCATTTGGGATTACCAGTTCTGGGGAAGTTCTTGAGTAGCATGGAAGATGGAATCACCAGAATTTCCTTTTGATTTGTGAGCTTGGGTAAGTACGCCTTTTGAAGTCTGCTGTGTAAAAGTTCACAAGGGAATAAATTGCTTTTCTTGTTTTTAAAAATCTCATTTTTCAAAGACTGTGAGCTGAAGCTTCACGTTTCTGGAACCCACGTGTCAAATATATTGTAGGACAAGCACAATACCACAGGATAAACCTTTAGCTTTCTGCTTGGTCACACAAAAGGTTTTTATCTCTCCAGTGAAACAAGCAAGGTGTGTTTCCTAACTTCTTGCCAGTATTCGTATTAGTGATCTGGGAAGGAACCATGTTTCCTTCCCCACATCGTATACTCTTTCTGAGACTGTTTGTTTATTTATCTTTGTTTTATTTTTACCTCCTTTAACTCCTGGCCTACTTTCTTCATCTGTTTGTCTACCTGGCTCCTAGCAACGGTCTGTGCAGAACTTTTGTACTGGTCTGTTTTTAGGTGCTGCAGGTAACAGAATTATGCAGACCATCTCAAATTGCGTCTTTTGTACCCTGTAGGTTTTTTCAAACCTGAAGTACGACATTTTCTTAGTGGGACTTGCATGTTTTCCAAGCTTCTTTCATACATAGGTCCACGACTGTACAGGACTCAAAAGAGTAGGACAATAGCAATTGAGCAGAAGTGAAGCCTTCACAGTTTACATTTTAAAGTGCAAATGTGCATGGGTCTTTCCAAAGAGTACATGCTTTTGGTAAGCTTTATTATAAAGCTACCTGTTTCATCAAGGTCTGATAGCAAGATATTGTCCCAGTATGAAACATCTCTTTTTCTCCGAAAGGGTATATTTAATAGCTAGAGGAAATGAAACTAAGTGTGTGAACCACTTTAAAAAATGTAGCCCAGAATATCTTGTCTTTTTCTCTGCTTCTAGTGTGTCTCTCTTTTTTTTATGCTTTTCCTTTGTGCTTAGAGTTCACTGTTGAACTAATTCAAAGAAGTTTTCTGTACAATTCATGTATCCCTTAACATACAATATTTGATTATTTACACTTATTTTCATTCATATATAAAGGTGCAAGCTGTTTTTTCAATCTTTACTCTTGAAAGGTGTAGTAAAACAGTGATAATTTCAAAAGAAGTAAGTCACCATGCCCAAATGGTATACATCCCAGAATTTTGAAGGAGTTTGAGTATGACTCAACTGAATTTCTAACAAAACCAACAGCTCTGTCGGAATACTTGCTGACAAACCTTACTGGATGCTTAGCTGGAGTAACACCCCAGAAAAAGCAGTTGGAAGATAATAATCTAAAGCTATTCATGTAGTTCTGCAAAGCAGATTTTGGCTGGCTAATGTCAAAAAATTATTTGAACATGCTAGCAATTGAAAAGAGTGGGTGTTAAGTATATATTTCAAAAGGCTTGTGACAGGGCCGTAGGTGAGATATACTCAGCACTGCTAGCTCTTGGGGTTTTCCTCTTAAGCCCCATATTACTGATTTTGTTTCTTTTAAATTCTTCATTATGTAAGTCAGGAAATGGAATGAGAAGTTTCTGGAAAAAAGAAAAAAAAAATCTAAAGCAAACCCGTCCTAGAAGCTTGGGAATTTAAGCTCAAGATCATGAATCAGTCTAGCTCAGAAATTGGACACCAGGAAAAACATAATTGTTATTATGTCTTAGTATGTCATGATTTGTAAGCTATCGTGTGATTCTGTGGCGAGTCATGCATGGTGTTCTGAAGGCTGTGGATTGATAATATCTCTCCTAAAAGAAACCAAGTAGCCGTGAGGCAATGTAATATCATGGATCAAAAAGTAGCTGAGAGGCAGGAGACAAAGCAGGAACAAATGGTCCATTTTCATCATGGCAAAAGGTTAATAGCCACAAGTTTCTGTACTGGGTCTGTTGTTGTGTAATGTATTTATTAGTTATCTGGAAAGAGGAAGGAGAAATGAGGCAGCAACACCACGTTATTGGTAGATAACCTCTTTGTAGGTTACTTGTTAATCAAGTCCAGAGAAGCCTTAAGGAATTTCACGTGGACTCAGTCAGACTAGGTAACTGTGAGGTACGTTCTTTTTGAAGAAATATTGAAAAAATTTAAAGTAATTGCATACACTGCCATTGTATCAACCAGCAGTGTGGCATTATATAAAATTTATTGGGCATTAATGGAAAGTCCATCATGGAAAAAAATATTGCAGGATTGGACAGGCCCAGATAAAAGTAGAGAGAGAGGCTAGTGCCCTGAATGTAACTGAAGTGATTATTCACCTGAGGAGTCAGATGGGAGTAGGAGTAATAAAGTATGTGGTTTTAAAAAAAAAAAAGTAATGCAGCAGAGAACGAAGATCAGGAAACTACATTTTTTTGTCCCCTGTCTCTTCTGAGTAAAGAAGTGCTTACCAAAAGGTGCCTATATAAACTGTGGAGCTCATTGACTCTGGATGAAGATGAAATCAAGAATTTCGCAAGCTTCAAAGAGGGAAGGGGCATTTATATGGATAACAAGAATATCCAGAGTTATGATAGTAATGCTAAAAAAAGAGTATTTGAAGGGATAAAAACCCTCATGCATCAGGATTTAAGGGAATCTATAACTAAAAGGATTAGGATGAGACCTTCAAGGGAGACAGATTATCCTGCATCTGTGGAGGTTTCTAGTATCTTTCACCAAAGCGGCTGGTGCTGGCTACTGCTGGAGACGTGTGTTGTGGGCCTGCTGGGTGACAAGCCTGAGCCAAAACACAGGCAAGTCTGGTGCTCGTGTCTGAAAAACACTGGGCGTGTATCACCTGTCTTTGTGTCTTCCTTCCACTACAGCGGGCTTTGCCTTCCGTATCTTTGCATCATGGTTTTGTGCCAGGTCAGGGTGGTGTTTCCAATGGCACCACGTGCGTTTGAAACCATAGCAGTGAAGCAGCTGTGCGAGCTAGTGGGCACCACACAGCCTCTAAGGCACCATTAACATGGTGTGCAGCCAGAGGGGACTTTCTCGGCTTTTTGCTCTGTTTCTCCAGCTGTAAAACTGCAACTAGAAATATTTACTTCCCGAGGGGAAGTTATCAAGGGGAATTAATTGTCAGTTATTCTTTGCAAGGAATCATGAAGCTGGGTAGTCAGTACCATTATGTCCTGTCTTTTTTCCTAGGACTCTGTTTTGGTTGTATTCATCTTTTGGATGTACTGAGCAAAATACTTAAAAAAAAAAAAAAAAAAAAAAAAAAAAATCGTGAGAAATGTATGCTGCTTCTTTCAACTTAGGAATACAAATTGTAAGGGCAAGTATCTGTAGTCTTGCATGTATTGGCTGTGTCCAGCCTGGGCACTTCTGAACTGTTTAGCTTTTGGTAGCTTCCAGTTTTGCAATTTCTTCTGTGTCTTAAGGAAAGACAAGTACAACTTCAAAACCCAGTCTAAAAATTTGCCCATAGGAAAAACCTGTCTTTATATTTGATTAATTGAGTTTTTCTGATTACAAAATATATATGTCCGACTTTTGTGGCTATGCCCATGTTTTTATTGTAAAATGAATTTAATTTTTAATACTACTTCATTTGTCAGTGATCCTTTTCTTTTGTATCTAACCTTTTTTAAGCTTATTTTGCCATAATTTATGATTACTTTTGTAACTGACCTTTAAGTTTAATGTTTTTGACATAAATGTTAGGAATCCTGTATTTCAAGGGCTTCATCTGGCCAGCCAGAAAGATCTGAGCATGATTTTGGCTGCAAAATCATAAGATTCCTGATATTCCCTATAGGAGCTAAACAATGGAGCAAGCATTTATTGTATCACATTTTTATGCAATCATATAGCAAAGTAGGTTAGTATTGACCAGATAAGTTTATATTCCCTGGGTTTTGTGAGGTTTTGGAGTGTTTACATCCACTGCGTTGAGGTGAATCAATTCTAAAGGCCTAATGCACAAGATAATTATGCTAATTAGACTTTTCATGAATGATAAATTACATATCATCCCTATGACATAAGATCTACAGGTACTGTAGCATTCTGTGAATTCTGAAGAATGTGTTCACATCTAAACCTTCTAGGTCTTCAGTGTGCTTTTTTGTCCTATCCGCTTTAAGATTTTATGGCTCAGGTATTCAGCATTAACCGCTGTTGACTGTCAGGTTTTATTTTTAATTTTCTTTTCCCAAAGCCACAGTAGTTTCTGGTTTAAGCATAAACGTGCTTCCTTTTAATTTAAAACAAACTGATTAATGTGCATATCATATTTTTATCAGTTAGCATAAACACATTTGCAGAAACTTTCTGTGATTTAATTTATACATTTAACTGGGAAGCAGTAGTGAAATATGGCAAATAATTTTGTAAAACTTCAACAAAGAATGAAGGAAGTTCAGCTCTATGAGGCTGTTTTACGGGGCTAAAATAGTAAAATTGGGATTCGTTTCACATTTAAATCCATTTTGGCTCAGTTCTAAATTCAGGTATTGCAGTCTGCATGGCAAAACCTTTGGTCTGTCAGCTGTTTCACTGGGGTATATGACCTCTAAGCTTTATTAAAACTGTGTTGAACACTCTTCCAGTCAGTCAATAGTTGGTGGTAAGGTGTTGGGGTTATGCAGCCTGATTTGCCTGTGCTTTTCCTATGGCTTAGAGTATGATATTACTTTTATTGATACAAATAGTCTTTGGAAATATTTCACTGCTTCTGAGAAAAGCTATTCAAACTTCTCTCCTCTTCTTGGGTGTTTCACCTGTTTGATGAAGCCAGATAACGTCAGCAGATTATGCTGAAAATGGCAGAACAATTTCACCAAAATAGAAGCAACTTCAAAATTTTTACCTTTAACATGATATAAAATATCACTGCTTTTGAGAAAAGCTATTCAAACTTCTCTTCTTGGGTGTTTCACCTGTTTGATGAAGCCAGATAACGTCAGCAGATTATGCTGAAAATGGCAGAACAATTTCACCAAAATAGAAGCAACTTCAAAATTTTTACCTTTAACATGATATAAAATAGAACAACTTTTATCTGATTTTTTTTTTCTATTTGTGGAAAACACTGTAGACTGATGAAATGGCAACATCAAAATTATGCAGGCCTAGCATGTTCTTTTCTCATCCTTATCTTTCTTCTTGCAATGAAATTGATAATATCTGTGATTTAGTCTTCCTTTTCTTTCCTTTCACTGCTCTGCAATTTTAGAGCCTCTTGCAGTTTTAGGAATTTGCAGAATAACAATTTAAAAAAACGAGTAAATATATCCCTTTCTTATTTTTTATTTTGATTAGGGGAAAAAAGAATGGGAAGAAAAATGCCAAACTCTTTTTCTCTTGTCTGTGACATAATTTCAGTTTGTACCTTTGTTAGTTTAGTTTGACATTTGAAAAGCTGAGACATTTATTGCTCTGGAAAAATAAGAAAAAAATAATTAAAGAACTTTTCTGTAGAGAAACATTGAAGCCATCTCAACAAAGAGCTGCTTTGGAGGACAGGTATTGTGCATTAGGTACAGGTATCCCATATCCCCCTGGAACGCTCTCAGTGCTGTCTCTCTTGTATCATCTGTATGGCAGAGAGCGTATTTCCCATCAAATTCTTGCAAAAATGTGCTCCCCTAGCAGCAAAGTCATAATCATCTTCTTGTGTAGTTCTTTGACTGCTAGTCAACAGTGTTGTAGTTGGGAGTTGATTTTAACCCCTTTGCTCTGGAAGCAAATTGAAATAACTTTATTGCAACAGCTTTTCTTAATTATTTTTATAGACCATGTAAGTAATACCTAAACTGATATCGCTGAGAACCAAAGGGAAAACAATGTGGAACCACTTCCCCCAAACCAAAGGTTAGATAAGGAATGACAGGTATTTTAAACTGAAAATACATGGGAGCGTGGGGATGTAGAAGGTGACATATGGTGAGTGGATGTTAGATGTTAAAATGTGTGTCTTGACAGTAAACAGCAATCAGCTACTACTTCATGCTGCACATATCCTGGTTTGTGAAGTTAGTGCTTGAAGAGGCCTGCAGAACAAAGCCTGTCGTCACCGTCCTTGCTGGGACCATGTTCTGTCTCCTGGAGTAATCTTGTGGTAACAGGGGCTGGTTTATTTTAATGAAGATGTGCATCTCTCTGTTCCCTCAGAGAGGCCAGCTCACCTGTCGGTTACAACAGCATCTGCTTCGCTGAGCACCAGCTCTGAGTACACAGTAGCAGCTTGGAAAAAGCACCGGTACTTGTGAAAATGCAGGTCAGAAATGCCCCCCCGAGATGCCAATACAATAGTACTTCTCTTGGCAGACACTTGTTTTGAATATATCCTTCCAACAGCCCTGTGATCATGGCCCGTCTGGAGTCCAGGAGCTCTGGGTGTCCTGAAAGAACCTGGAGTCGTTTAACCTTACTTGAACGTGCACGCTGCTGTTATCATGCCTCATTTTCCCATGCTGACGGGTGATGATTTTTGGCACATACAGTAATCCTAGCTACTGTTGTACAGTTCAGTCCTGTCCTCATTGCTCCTGAAGTCAGTGCCAGATTATCTGTGTGTCACTTTGCTGTTTCTGACATAAATTTCTCTCCCCTGATTCTTCTGGACTTTGGGGGGTGGGGGGGGGGAAATTCCTATATTCACATTTTCTTCTTCCTTAGGACCCTGTGTTGTCCTGTCTGTGACTGACTAAATGTAAAATATTTTCTGTTTGTTCTTTTTAATCAACACTTCTCAGTTAGGTTGATAATCGTCTAACTGAAGTTTTACTGTTTGGAATAGCATTAATCACTCCCAGAAGAAAGAACAAACACACACTTCAGGCTTCTGGTGTTGTTAACATCTAAAATACCTTATTCAGCACAAACCCAAGGTTGTTATCTATGGGGTTAGTAGCCCAGCCTTTGGCCTATCTCTACTTCTAATCTTTCTCAGCTGTTCATAGTTCCTTGCTGTAAGGAGAACCAGTTTTAAAGCTGGCTTCATCCTCCCAGTCAAAGGCAAAAAATGTAAACAGCTCTCCAGAGTCAACATGAAGACTTAACCTTGGAAAGATCCAGTCTAAGGGAAGCTCTGTATTTTTACTGTGATGAGCTCATTTAAATCACGTCGTGGGGCATGGCATTGGGTACCCACTGCTGGCATCCAATGACTTGGCAGCAGACCAGACCCTGTCAGTAGGACTAAACAGCTTGCACAGTGAGGCATGCTAATTCCTCTGCTATGCTTATGGGGCAGTGCTTGCTTTTATTGCACTGCATACAAACAAATTTGGAGCTTGCTCACCGCTCTCCAACATGCGCCCAATTGTGCTGTATGGACATGCTGTTCATCACCTTGGAAATGTGAACGTTTCTGAACCACATCTCTTCTCCTTCCATATAAATATCTTTTATGTTACTGCTTGTGGCATCTTCTGTGATGTGCAGAATTTCCCTGATTTGTCTGTGAAGTGCAAAGGACCTGTGATTTTTCTTGAGGTGTGGTACTCCAATTATAAAACCATAAACTAAATGACAGGCTTAATTATAATGGAAAACAGATTAGAATATTGTCATTTGCCTTGCTGGGGAGCCAAGGGGAGATTAAAAAGCCAGTGGCCTAAATTTATGTTATTTGTATTTCTGCGAGTCAAACCTCAATCATGTAAAACAGCCAGTAGGCCTGTATTAATGGGAGAGGCCAAGAGAACTGAATCTCAAAGGGCTGTTGCCCTTAGGACATGGTACATTATGATAATGTGATGAAGAATAATTACCAAATGTGAAATGTATATTGTCAAACATAGGAGCAAGCTATTCCTGACTGAAAATGAGAATGTGAGAAAGACGGTGAATGCCAGTCAGCCAGGACTAGGTTTCTGAAGGCACCTCTACTAAGACTGGCCGTTGAGGCGCTGCACTGGCTTTCAGTTCTCACAGGTCAAGGTAAATCAGTGGAATGGAGTAAGCTGTATTGCTTGTACTGAAGCCAGATCTTAAAGCTTACTGCACAGATTATAGATTTCTATTTATAGCAGAGATAATGATAGCAATCCTGATGATGACCATTGTTATGATAAAGCCCACTGAATGGCAGTGATGACACAAGTGTAGGACTTTGTCAAATGATATTAAAAGGTGATGCAAAAATGGCATGGGAACATTTATGTACATATGTGCTATTGATACTGCTTGTTTCTGACAAAATATATCAACACCTCTTTTCTTTCTAAATGTGGTAGGACTTTTTTCAATAGCTCTTTTCATGGCCTTTGTGAGTGAAAGTTGTCTGCATTAATATGTGACATGCAGGGTCGGACATGAGCGTGTGTAGACCTCTGGCAGCTTTTTCTCTTCATACTTGCGTGATGCCAGGCATCAGTACAATGTCTGTGCCCTCATTTTCCCTGCCATTGGTCTTCAGGAAAACTATCCTGTGTGTGCTGAAAGATTTGTTCTTGGTTCTTCAGTCAAAATAGGAGCCTTCTCAGTGGTGTGCTGGAACTGGATTAAAGCACAGGGCAACTTTGCAAACTTGTGACTTCAGTCAAAAGGCATATATGTAGGTGTAACCTTAAATACATAGCCACCTGGTCTGAGTTCAGTGACATTATTTTCATACTTCAAGTCATGCATGAATTGTTTCACTGAATCGAGTCTTTATTATGTGTGTGTGTACAAATTCAGAATGAAATCTGCCTATAAAAACTCAGGTAAGAGTAGGACTCCAAATAAAACCATGATCTGCCAAATTGATGTGGAGGTCATGGACTAAAACCTACTTGTGATAATGAGGCAAATTAATTATTTTTCTGTCTTGGGAGAGAAAAATGATTTGGAATTGGATCTAAACAACTATATACAAAAATTATGAGCAAATTTGTCAAATGTATTTTACTTGTTCATTTGCCAAATACCATACTTGTGAAATAACTTCCCCTTGAGACATTATCTGGTTTACATGCTCTGTTGTTGGTATCCTCACAGCTCTCAAAGCTGCTAGCTGTGTCTCATGTTCTGTATCTGCATACTACCACTGAATCCTAGGGTGGAATTGCTGGCCAGTTTTAAAGATGGAGAGCTAGTGTTCAGATTAGCTTGCTCAATATTTAATAAGAAATTTCTGGAAGAGAAGAATACTGACCCTGTGCTTCAGAATAGCATTCAAAGTACTGCTTTCTCTGCTTCTTTACCTGTCTGGCAAAGTTGTGTGTTAGATACAGTACAGATAGATACAGTTAGATACAGTTTTGGTTTCACAGAGTTAAATGGGAAATAGAGCTTTTCTGTTTCAAAGTCTTCCATGTTACCATATAGCCAAGAGAGGTAGTTGTTGAATAAAGCCATCAGGAATCATGAAATTCTGCCCAAAACCCTCTTCCTCTGCAAGGAAGAGTGGTAAAGCAACAGATGTAATATATGCTTTCGTCTGAAACCATGTCTTTCTCAATTTGCCCTTAGGCCAATGTTAATTTCTGAAAAGCCAAATGGTATGAGCAGGTTTTCAGAGTACAGGACTGCTGAAAAATAAATGCAATAAGAAAACAAGATAAATACCCAGTGCTAAGAAATTATGATTCTCTAGATTTCCTCAGTCAAGCAATATTTATCAGGTGCATTGATTTAACTAGCGGCTATTGGCAGTTACAAATGGATGATGACAGGAAACAAAAAACCACCTTCATTTGCCATAAGGGAGCTTTTCATTTTAATGTAATGCCTCTTGGAATTACCAGTGTCCCGACTACATTTCAAAGATTAATGAACATCATCCTGTCAGGTTTAATATATCATACTTCTCTAGTACACTTGGACAGGATACTGCTCCCATGGATTCCCAGAGTTTTCAACAACACTTGTGATGTTTATTTTTTTTTAAGACATAAGTTCTGAGAGGAACTAAATATTTAGGAATTTAAGAGAACATTGATTCCAATCTGGATACACAGTAAATACTATAAAATTAATTTATGTCTGTGGAAAACAAAAGCCTCTTAAAATGCTGCTGGATCATGCAGAAAGTTGCGTATAGATGGGTCCTGTTATCCTGGATGTAGAACTGTATTGTGAAAGTGGAAGGAAGTAAACAAAAATTACTCTCAGACATCAGGAATGAATGACAATATCAACTTAAGTCTCATGGTCTCTCTCTCTTACAGAAGTAGGATTGAACCAAGAAAATGTGTTCTTAATTTTTTGTAATTTGAAGAATAGAGCCCAGTAGGTTAAAAAACTGTTATTAAAGCTGATATGAATAAACAGATTCAAGGTGGAAAGTTAGTATTACCACGTTATCATAGCTTAAGTTTTAAATTATTTTGTTTCAGTGAGTTTGTTGAAACACAAAACAACCATTCTGAAACACAGAAAGCACACAACCATAATTTTGTGATATAAACCACACTATTTCTGCTGTTATGATGAAATAGCATCTAGCTTGACTTCCTACAAAAGAGAAAAATTTTCTTCTTGAATAAATACCTTGAATGATAGTTTAAATGCCATTTACCATTACTTACTTTTTGACACATATGAAAGTATATTCCAAAATCATAAAAATGAAAACAACAATATTTTTACACTTCATAAACAATTTTTTTCTTTTGCACTAGGGAACATCTTTATTTCTGAAGTACAATGAAGAGTTTTTTCCTGACTTCTTAGGTCTCACAGGTGTCACTCATAAATGTGGTATTGAATAGAGAGAATTTGATTTTACCAGTGGAGTACCTCACCATGTACACAAAATTTGATCTTAGAAAAACAATTTCCAGGGGAAGGATAGATTTCCAGAATTATAATAAATATAAAATTCATTGTGTTATATAGATGTTAATTTAAGTCATATGTGATTCAGCTATTTTGTATAGAATGTTCCACTAGGTTGCTGTAACCCGTAAACAAAATATTCCATGGAAAACAAGAAATGCATATGCAGCTTCATATTAAAATTAGTCGTCATATTAAAGTTAAGGCTTTGGTTCAGGGCAGATATTCATGTCAAAGGTGCACGGAGGACATCTGATGCACTCTTGTTTTGATTGGCATAAATATATACCTACTGGTCTTTTAAAACTAGTAGACACAATCCTAACACATTCCAAGAGGTAGAAATTCCAGTGCATGTGGTTAGGGGCAATAACAGAAACCAAGCACATAGTTTTATGAAAAATGAAACACTAGAAAATACTAATAAATGTGGTGGAATATTTGTCACTAATTTTTTAAAATAAGGTCAGATATCTTATTGGAAACAGCTTTCATTCAACCATGTTACTAGTCCTGATGCTGAACTGATTCTGTCACATTGTATGGCCTTTCTTATGCAGGAAGTGGAAATACAGGACCATGATGACTCATGACCTTAAATCTCCAAATAATTCCTTTGCTTTGATTAGCAGAATGTAAATGCCCAGATGGATGAATGGTTTGCCTTTCTAGATTTTTTTTTTTTTGTGGTTTTGGGTGAGCTGCATGATAAATGGTGCCATACTTGCGCTGATTGGTTAAATTTGACATCTAAAACTTTTTGTTTAAAGAAAAATAAATTGGAAAACCTGTTTACCAGCTGGCACTAGATTTTTGTTAAAGCCTAAATGTGGGGATTTTTGTCAATATTGCATCATCGGTAAATAATCTGTGATCATAACATATAATATAGCCAAAAATATTCTGCTATGTTTCACTTCAAAATCCTTGAAACCGTTGTTTTGTTTGAGAGTTTTGAAATTGCTAAGGAAATGTTTGAGTTCACAAAAATGCCTGATAAAGGATTTTTACCCTGAGCAACCTGTTTTGTGAGCTGTATGAGAAACAAATTTGTATCCTTTGGCCACAACATCCTGACTTAAATAAGCAGCAACATGCATGTAACTAAACATGCAAACTGTAGTAAGTCTGATCCACACGTGTGTGGGGTGGCTAGCACACAGCACTACTCACCTTTTTTTGGGTGGAGAAACACTTGGTCCTTATTCCTCATGATGAGCATTGATTCTTTTCAGAGGGGTCCTTAGAATTTTCATGTCTTTCATATTGAATTCCACTTCCAGGTTGGCTGTTGGAAACTTAATGGGGGAAGATGGATGGGAAAGAGGAATCTGATAGTGAGTACTCCTAAATTTGGTTTCTTTAGGTTAGGAAAAAGCCTGATGCAGCAAAATGTACTTTTATTTTTGCAGTAATTAAAAACAAACAAACAAAAACCAAACCCCAAACAGAAAAGCAGCACCGCCTTTTATTGGACATACTGTGATATCTGGGTTTATTCTTCAGGTGTTTCAGAATCTTCACAAATTACTGGAAATAGCTTTTAAATGCTGTTTATTACTTATGCTGGGTAAAGCTTGGTTTGCCCTTCAAAGTTCAAGGTGACTATTTCTTCCACACCAGAGATGTGTGGTGAACATGGTGGCCTTCTATGATGG
>NW_010235314.1:0-23908 GCF_000690775.1 Eurypyga helias
GAACAGCCAGGGGACGCACAGAGCATGTAGGTACAACCAGGAGGTGGGCAGAGCAGGTAGGCACAATCAGGGAACACGCAGAGCAAGTAGGTACAGCCAGGAGATGCGCAGAGCAAGTAGGTACAACCAGGGGACGTGCAGAGCAAGTAGGTACAACCAGGAGATGCGAAGAGCAAGTAGGTACAACCAGGAGATGCACAGAGCAAGTAGGTACAGCCGTCTTTTAGCTTTAAATTTGCTCGTGAGGGTAACAACAGCGATGTGAAAACCTAGCCACGCGTGTGTTTCTGTGAAACTGTGAAGTTGAGGGAGGGATGACTTTAATAATCAAGTTTCTTTCCCTTTTGAGGAGACGTGGGAGGGGACTGAGGGTGAGTTCAGCACGGCGACGGCGGTGCAGTGCAAGAGTTTAATTGGGAGGTTCAGTCAGACACTGCAGCGGTGTGTTGCTGGTCGAGCGAGCTCTACGCAGATTTCCCTCGGCGTGAAGAAAAGGTTCCATATGGGTTACTGCAGATCTGAGGGACAAAGATAGATTTTAATGACGTGTTGGTATATAGGGCCATAAACAAATTACAAGTGTGATTAGTCCGTGGCTGTGGCCTATTTCTATTCCTTTTTAAAGCTCTAACGCTTGCATCAGTGCCTGTTCTTGGGAGGCAGAGGCACAGGACTGTAGCTGGGGCGGTTACAGCGCTGCCTGGCTTGGGAAGGATGGGTGTCTAGAACACAGCTCTGCCAGGATGCTCCTTGGCTCCAGGCAGCACCGACAGCTGCTCCTTTTTATGTTTGAACAGTGTTTTCCTGGCAAGAGGCGAAAGAATTTGAAACTTTGCAGCAGGCTCTCATCCAGAGCTTCAGAAAACAAGGCTGGTGTTCAGGGTAGCTCTTCGTGCAGCGTTCCTCAGCCTCTGACTGGAGCGTCCTACTGGATTTTACTGTTTAACAGCTGGAGCTGAGCAGTGGGTCGTAGAGCACCTTGGGTTGCTCTGTGTTTCTGTTTATAACAACCAACCCCGTTAACATTCCCGAGTGCACAGGAAAGGCGCTTTCTTTACCATGTTTAAATTTTTTATTATAACATGATTTTGTGTTTAATTTAGTTAAGGCAATTTACACTTCAGTTCTTAAGTAACAGTAACAAAACAAAGTAAAACATTACACCAGAGATGAAACTAAAACACAGGACACCCCTTCACAGTGAACTCCTGTAAACCTGCAGTCTCCTACTACTACTGCCCAGATATCCTTGGTCCACAGAAGGCAAAACGACTAGTTTGAGCTAGTACAAGCTTGGATACTCATCCTCATCGGGCGAGTTAAGTGAACAAATCCTCCTCCTCGAGTTTAGCTCCCTTACCGCACCACAGTGATGAGCAGAGTTGTTTAAATGGAGAGGGATCAGCACGGAGCAGGCACGGCAAAGACGACGGCTGGTTTGCAAAGATCCACGCGTACTAGTGCCACTCTGGGAATAAGTTAAATACTGCGGCCCTACAGCTAGGTACACTACGCCCGAGGTGGAGGCCAGCGGAGTGGAGCACATGGAGATAAAGATACAACCCTCCACGTTTGCAAAATAAAGAGTTATTGCAATGAGGAATGAAAGTCCTGTATAATTTATCTTCCTACAGGGGCATTAGAGTAACGTGTGGGTCCGAGGAATCCTGGCCAGTCCCTGGTTCCTGCACTGCTTACAAGCGCTCTAAGGGAATTGTTGAGTGAAGCCCTTCCGCGTGGTCTGGCGTTCTCGGACGGCGACGTCCACGCGTGGAGCCCAGGGGTGAGCAGCCTCGTTAGCTGATGCGTACGTGTAGTCCCTCGGTGGGTGAAGCCGACGCTTCTGCTCCGTCTCAGTGGTTCATGGTGTTCTGGACATCCACAAACCCCATCCTTTGTCTGCGCTTCCGTTGCTCTGTCATCTGGAGCGGAAAGAAGGACACGAGTGAGGTGGGGATTGAGGTCTCCTTAGTCACTGGTGTGTCCAGTGTGTGACTGGCCAGGCTGCTTTAAGCACCTGCCACAATGCCCTGTGAGTCGGGCTGATGAGGAAATAGCAAAAAGCACTTGTCCCAGGTGTCCCTGACCCCCCCCAAAAGTGCTGCGGGAGCCCTTTGTGGCTGAAGTTGTACTGGCAGGGGCTGGGCCTGCCTTTGTTCCTCGCCATCCGTGTCTGTTTTGGCAAGGACAGCGGGTTGCGTGTCGGCTGTTCCTCTTGTGTTCCTATTTGAAAGTGTGTTTGGTACCTGTTCCTTCAGCTCGTTCAGCTGGGAGGTGAGATGGGACACCAGCTTCATGGTGGTGTTGAGTTTGTCTTGAAGATTTCGGATCTCGTTCTGCTCCCCTTCCCCTTCATTGCTGACCAGCGACATGGCTCGCATCCGGGGGAACCAGTCGAGGTTCTTGTTCTGGAAAGGCCAGCGTGGAGAATAGGAGTTGGGGAGGAGGGTGAGAGGGAAGAGACCTAGTGAGGTTTAACAGGAAACCTGCCTACGCTTGGGGATTAAAGGAATCCTCCAAGGCCTGTCCTGTCTGCCTCGCAAATTTACCACAGATTGTCCCTTTCTAGCTTTCTTCTTACAGCCCCCTGGGCTCGGGCTCAGAAGTTTTCCTTCTCTAAACAACTTCCTTTCCCTCCCTTCTTGCCTTGAACTCACGCTCTCAAGGGCTTGGTTCTGCCCTTGGTTCAATCCTTAAATACAAAACATCGACTGCGGTGTTGGCTGAGGTTGCAAAACGAAAATAGCCACCTAAGAACAAACAGTGTTATTAAACACATCCCAAAAAGCCTTCTCAAAACTCTTTTTTTCTTTGCCAAGCCCCTTGTCCTCGCCTATTTCCCTGGGGTAATTTTTTAGGCAGGTTGCAACAGCGGAATTGCTGCCCTGAGAGGACACGCACCTTTATCATTTGCGCCACGTAGCTCTCTGGCCCCGTGTAGTCTGTCTTGTTCTTCACTCGCACCAGCACTATGAAGTACAAGTAGTTCCACATGTTGTGCTCGTATTTAATGTGCTCCTCAAAGGACACCGTCTTGTTGTCAAACTTGTCCCTTTCGAGTCCTGGGAAAGGCAGTCAAGAAGGGAGGAGGTGGAGAGAGGAGATGGGGAGGGGAGGAGTGGGTAAGAAGTGAGTAAGCAAACAAATGGGAAAGGAAGTGGAGATAATTGCATCCTCTCCCAGGTGTGACTTTCAAGAAGAGCTTTTAATAATTAGTTGGCATTTAGCGCACAACAAGCATCCAAAACGGGGGGAAAATAACCCAGTTGTGTATTCAGGAGGCTGCTATTTAAAGTACTACTAGCTACGCTTCCTGCCGACGCAGCCAAGAGCATAAAGTGCACCCAGTGGATCTTTTCAGAAGAAAACAGCGACTGACTGGGTTTTTCACCTTTTTTTGGATGCCTTCCGGGGACTGAAAGCATTCCAGAACATTTTCATGTGTTTTATTTCCTTAGTAATAGGGTGGGTTTTTTTCCACCGGCTAAACGGTGGTCTCAGGAGTGACAGACGGAGAGAGAACCCCACAACGAGGGGGTGTAGTTGAACACCCCGTTCATTGACAGGAGGGGAGGAACAATACAATTTCCCCTCTCTGCATCCTTGTTCACGTCTCCCCGCGCTGCGGTGACCCGTCGGTGAGCAGATGGAAGTTTTGCTGTGAGCCAAATAAAACCCAGAAACCAGCCGAACCCCCTTCCCCCAGCGTTAGAGAGGAAGAGCTCTGGGGTAAATCCTGTACACTGAGGTCCCAGTGCTCACCGCAGATGAAGCAGGTGGTCTTCAGTATCTCTTCCTTCTTCTGCTTCTCACTCCTCAGATCAGCAAACGTGTCAATAATGACCCCAAAGATGAGGTTCAGGACGATGATAATGACAATAAAGAAGAAGAGGAGGTCGTAGACAACTCGAGCAGGAAACAAGGACTCCTGTAACGGATGAAAGGGATAAACGTGTGTCTTGCACACCTCCAGCCACGCTGCCTCGTTACGTGGGCCACGGGCTGAGGTGAGGAGGAATCAAAGTGATGGGGAAGAGAGGAGAAGAGCCCAGGGGGAGAGTGGGGGAGTAGAGGTGGCAGTGTCACGGCTCCCAGGCAGGGAGGGCAGCTGCATGGCAGCATTTAGCAGAAGAAAGGGGTCCCGCGTGCTGCCCAAACTCACGTCCTTCGATGGCTTGCGCAGAATGTCCCCCACGCCCCCGCCGTTCCTCAGGCCGTGGTTCAGGACGGTGACGATGCACATGAGCAGCGTGTCGCAGGCGCGTTCCCACTGGTCAGCATCTGTTTCTAGAGTCCCGGAGGGGAAAATGAAAACAAAAATCCAGAGTATAGACAGGGCAGAAGAACCAGGAGTGCATAGAATCCCGAGCTGCAGGGATGACTCTTGCTGCAGTGATGCAGAGGCAAATCTCCTGGGAGCAGGTGCTTGTTGTGCATCTCCCAACCAGCAACTTCCCAGCAGCTCCTCCAGCTTGCTTCTGGCTGTGGAGGTGTTTGGCTCAGCACTCCTGAAGCTCCCACCTTCTTTTTGACTAAATTCTATCCACTTCAACATTTTAATTCCAGGGTCAGTGCAGAATTTGCAAGCCCCTTGCCTCAGACGTGCCAGAAAGTGGGCTGTTTGTTTCCATCTTTGAGAAGCTTAGGATTTTTCGGAGCTCGCTGACAAACCCGGCAGCCAATCTACTCTGCTGCTTACAGAGTTGGCCTTTCTAATGGGCTCACTTACCTTCCAAGGCAGTGGGCACAGCAGAGCAGCTGATTTTGTCACTGCTGCATGACTCCATGAAAGGCTCCATGTTCCTTTGCATCCCCAAGGGTGCATCTGCAAGTAAAAGAGACCCCAGCCTTGTCAGAGCATCAGCTTGCCTTAGCAAAGCTCTTTGCTGCTGTCACAGCGGCTTTACAACTGCCTCTTCTTGTAGCTTTCAAGCTTCTTGGAAAAAAATGTTGTTTCGCATTCTCCCAGCCTTTTCTAGGCTTTGAATCTTTTGCACAAGTTTCGGTAAGACCTCTACAGTGTTAAAACTTCGTTTGTAGCTGTCTACCCCCTTCTCTGCCATCCCTCCTAGCCCCAAAACCCTGCTCCCATGCAGCACAAGGCCCCTAAGTCGGCAGAGGCAGCTGCCAAGCCCACACCCGGTGCCACCAGTTTGTGCCAAGGGTATAAAGCCCACGATGCACGCACACATAGACACGAGCGTGCTTTTGCAGCGGGGAAGGCGCAGGGTCTCGTGCAATGGCCCAGCCACAGAAGGGGACTCACGCCCTGCCAGGCCCCTCTCCACCCCAGGCACCACAGCCAACGAGGGCAAGGGCTGACCAACCTTTGGCTTTGCTGTCCGGCAGCCGGTCCACCTCCAGAATGAAGTCATCCTTCAGGAACAGGAAGCCCACGATGGAGAAGAGGTAGACGAGGATGAGAGCCAGGAGGGCTGTCAGCAGGATGGAGCGCCCGTTCCGCGTCACGCTTTTGATGACGTTAAACAAGGTCTCCTCACGGTAGATCAAGTCAAACAGCTGAAAGGACCCAGGAGCAAAGAAATGCTGCGGGGTGCTTTTCTTGATAATGCCTGGCCTACCTATATCCCTTTTTATCCTGAGATCTTGGATCATTCAGCAGGCCTTGACTAACTTTCACATAAAGCATTTAAGTTTCCAGCTTCCTGTAGGGAAGCAGAGAAGAATGAAGTGACTTAAGCACAGCAGGAGAGCCAAGAATAGGACACATGCACCCTGCCTCTGCCCTCGCCAGCTCACGTTGTCTCCCAGCTGACCCAGATAAAGCACACAGTAGAGATTAGACAGAGAGAAATAGCAAAAGACTGGGAGAGAGACAGTAATAGATACTGTCGGAAGGCAGAAAGATCAGCCTATGCAAAGATTAGAGCACGGTGAATTGTTCTCAATGCTGTTATCAATCAGCCCCTGGAAGGTGTCACAGGAACCTTCGAGCTTCTATCGGGGCAGACTGGCTACCTCCATGCCCCCAACGTCTGCAGTTATTGTACCAGGATGCTGTAGAAGAGTTCGTGCACAAAGAGTCCCAGGACGCTCGTCAGGATGTAGCCGACATGGTAAAGAAACTCCACATCCATGATCATGGCCTTGTAGCCTCGGATGAAGGTCCCACGGTTGCCCACGAAGCTCACCACAAACACGATCTTGTTGGTCAGCTGGAGAACAGCCAGACACGGGAGGGAGTGGGGTTTGCTGCACTCTGTGAGTGCAGAACAGCCTCCTGTGCTACGGGCTGCTACGCTACTCCTCCAGCATATGGGGAACTTACATTGAGCGCTCCCAGGATATTCAGGGTGAGTCCAATCCCCAAGTAATAAATCGAGCGCAAGATCAGTGCCACGAGGAGAGGTCTGACACCGTAGCGCTTAGTGAACAGGGCCATGATGGAGAAGCAGATCAGAATCCAGAAAAGCAGTGAGATCAGTGGCGAATCCAGCACACCTGGGAAGAGAAGACCCACAGCAATTAAACGACAGGAGATTAAACGCTTGCTGCCAATAGGACACTGTGCTGCTGTCCAGATTGTCCAGAAACACCCAAGGTACTGACTGTCAGAGGGAAGAAAGGCAGAAATCATGCCTGGCTGCAGACTAGTATTGACTAAGATGGTTCTTACTGATAGGCTTTTCTAACACCTTATCTAACACCTTTTAGCCACTGTAAATGACGGAGGCTTTGCATATTCTGCCACTGCTTCCCCCATTCTACAAACAGGGAAAAAGCAGCCCAGGGAGAAGAGACTTTTCCCTGTGAAGGAAGCGGTGGGAGGGCTGGCAGCTGAAATCTTGGCTCAATCCCCTGCCTTGACCAGCAGAACAGGACTTGGGGCTTTAGGAGTGAAAAGGAGATGAGGGTGGGGGGAGTACAGGGAAGGGGACCAGTTTTCCTCCGTATGAGGCTCCCCTTTTTCTTCCAGCACAAGGAGGAGCAGATTCTGGAGCACTTACCCATGGAAGTGGCTTCAACATAGGGGTAGAAGAAAGCAATGATTATGTTGATGAAGACAGCCAGGTTGAAGGAAATGCTTCCCCAGAGCGTCATTCTGCGGGAGAACCAGTACATCAGCGGCATGCCTGGAGGGAGAGGAGGCAGACACACAAATCTCAGCCAACTTGTGCCAGCCAGGGAAGGGTTTGACCTCCCAGACACCCGAAGGGCTCAGCTCTGTACGGCTAGCAAGCCCGGAGGGCCCCTGGCCTCCCACTTCCTCCAAAACATTAATAAAAGCTCCTCTTCATCTGCTGAAACCGGAGCGTGAGTTCAAAATGGTACTGCTCAGAGTTCCTGGCTTCTCGGCAATTTGACCTGCCCTGACGCCTTGGAATCAGACTGGCTCCCCCCTCCTCCCCATCTCCCACCTCCTACATCCTCACGTCCTTCAAAACAACAGTATCGCTGTGTTTTCAGTGCTGGTTCTGCTCCCAGAGGAGACCCAGCCAGCAATTTCCCATCCATACTGGAAACTTGTTTCCTGCTGAATTCCTAAGATAGTTTTGACTGGATGTGCAAGTGTTTTCAGAGCTGCTACGCTACCCCTTAGCTGCATCACGGTATTTATAGTGGGACTCGTTACCGAGCGTTATTTTAAGCCAGGATTTCCGCCCTGATGCAGCCCTGAAAGCACCTAAACAGGTCTGCAGGGAGCAGAGAAACAAGTTTTATCTCCCATGTGTAGCTGCTAAATCCTGGCTTAGGAGAAGGCAGCTGAAAACAAATGGAGAGAGGGCTTTCCAGGGGAAGAGACCTGCAGGTGTAACCCCAGGGAATGCGCTGCAAGATGCGTTTCGGACTAGGAGGAACCGCACCGACAGGCGTGGAGGAAATGACCCCCGGGATCTTGGCTACCCTCCGCTCCCTGCAAACTGCTGGGAGCTGTGCCCTGCGGAGCGAGGGGTACAAGGAGCCCAGGGATGTGATTCCCAGGCTGCTGCCAGGCTTTGCAGCCCTTTCAAAGCCCGTGCTGGGGCGGAGGGAAGGTCTGGTTTGCTCTTACTGCGCAGCTTCTTCTGCCATTCCATCTCGTTGTGGAGGAAGGACGACTGGTCGAAGAAATCACTGACTTTGCTGCCCTGCTCGTCCTGCTCCGTGGTGGTGAAAAGCCGGTACTTGGTCTCCTTGGTGAGGAACTCGCAGATGCCAGGCACCGGGAAGATTATCTGCTCCATGCTTCGGTCCAGGCGCACAATCTGCAGGAAGCAAGGCGAAGGGGAGGGTGCCGTCAGATCCTGCCTCTGCCAGGCTTTGGTTTCCTCTTTCCTAGACCCAGCTGTGCCCTCCCCTCCTCCCTCCTGCTATGCTGGGATCCCAGCATCACCGGCCACATCCATAATTCTACAAATCCGCCAGGATGGGGCTGCCGAATCGGCTGCATCCCCACTGCTGCTGGGAGAAAAAGGAAGGGTCTGGGGGCAGCTCCTTCCCCCAGCTCCCCGTGGGCTCTGCTAACACCTCCAGCTCTCTGCAGAGCCGAGGGCCCGTCTGCTTCTTGCCGGCACAGGGATGGGAAAGCTCCCGGTGCAAAATAACCTGGCACGAGGCTGCTGGAGCACACGTGGGGTTCACGGACCACGCACACACTGGCAACCCAAGAGCTAACAGGTCTTGCCTCGATTTGGGACGTGTGTTTCTCGTAATATGCCAGCGGGTCCTCCTCTTCTTCCTGGACCGGGGCCGTCGACTTCAGCATCTGCGTCAGCTGCTTGTTGTTCAGGCTGAGCTGGGATGCGGGGAGAGGGAGAGAGGATGAGAGCGGCCTCAGCCCAGTGAGTCAGGTCGAACTCTGCACTGACAACAGCGTTCCTCAAAACCTACTAAAGCCGATGTGGTTTCAGGGGAAAGCAAATGAATTGAAGCTTCCTAAAGGGGTACAAGCCCATCCTGAGGTGACAGACATTCGATTCCCTGCAATAATTACATCCAAATGCTGCTAATTCACAAATTACAAATCAATGCCCATAAAACCCCAGGGAAATCATATTACTGCTGCATCTCGTTCGGGATCTAAGGTACCTAGGCAAGAAATGACAGGAAAGGACTCAGCCCTTCCTTTTCTGAAGGGAAGGGGAGAAAGCAGGACCCCACCAGGGCTACCAGCCTGTCCCTGCGGCAAGCTGGACATCACCCTATGGCTGAGCGTTCCTTGGGGAGCCCCACAGATACATCTCCCCACAGCTTGGTTATAGAAGGTGCACATGACTTTGGGCTTGTAGTTTGGGCTACGAGGGCACTGGTAAGTCTGTCTGTCTTTAGGCCTCCTGGGGAATACCAAACGCCATCAAATCTTAAAGAACAAAACCCTGGGTGACCCAGCAAAGGCGGGAGAAGCAGCTCTTTGCAGTCTCCAGTCAGGGTTGGGAGGGGCTGGGGGGGCTCTGCCTCTGTTCCCAAGGCCTCTCCATACCATGGATGAGATGCCCTCCTCCTCTTCCTCCTGAATTCGCTTCACCGGCTTCAGGAGCTGCTGCAGAGACTTGTTGTGTCGGGACAGCTGGAAGAGGGACAGCGACAGCCGGGTGAGCACAGGCTGCAAGCAGCCACCCGTGCACAGGGGACATGGGGGGCACAGGGGAGGGGATGGCAATCCTGGGGGGCTTTCCACCAGAGCCAAAAGCACATTTCCCAGCCATGTCTCCCCAAGGAGACCAGCCTGGCTGGAGGAAATGTCAATAAATATAGAGAAAAAGATGGAAATCGGTGAGGGGGAGCCCAGCCTGGTCCAGGGGGTCCAGCCTGGGGTGGACCCTGCTGCCACAGCTCAGTACCTGCAGTGCCAGTATGTAAATGTTGTGGCCAACTTCCCGTGGGGACACCTCGGCATTTTCACACTCCTCCTCCTGCAGATAGGCCTTCTTAATCACGTCGACCTGGAAGGCAGCAGAGGGACAGTGAGCATCTCCCCATCTCCTTGCCTTATTTTCCTCCTCCGTCCATGAATGGCTCCGGGAATGCCATCAGGCAAGGATGCTTGTGGAGAAGGCGGTGTGTGACCAGTGTTACGGCAACGGCTGAGATGTTTATTGGGTTGCAAACCAGAAACTGCATCAGGAACCACAAGCAGAAGAGGTTTGGCAGTGGGCAGGACCCACTGGGGGGTGTTTTGCTGTCAGCCCTTACCAGTTCCTGAGGGCGGAGGCTGATGAGGATCCGCTCGGCGTTTTCGCTGTCGTGTCTGCTCTCCATGAGAGCCAAGAGGAGCTTGGAGGCATTGTCCTGGCAAGGAGAAGCCCTTGGTGAAGGGAGCTGTGCCCCACCTCTGCCCAGGGCTCCCGAGTGGGCAGAAATGCCCCATGCCCGGTCAGCTGTAACTCCCACACGGTGGAGATGCACCAGCCCTATCTCCCCAAACCCACATGCTCCCACACTCGAGGACGTGACACACGCGGTCGCTGCTACAGCAGCGACCTCACCCCACAGCACACCCCACAGCCATGCCAGCACGCCCACGCAGCGATGCACACACGTGTGTCCCCCATCCTCTGCCAGGCGTCTGCCTACCTTCAGCTGCAGGACCAGGTCCATCCGGTACTTGCAGAGGGGGCTGATGTCATTAAGGATGAGGGCTGTGATGATGTCGATCCCGTTGGACTCGTGGGTCACGATGCAGCTCTGGGGGAGCAATGCAACGTGTTATCCCATGGATGCTGCCAGTCCTCCCAGCTTCACCCTCCAGTGCAGCCCAGGTTTGAAACGATGCCCTGCCTACAGTGCTGACCCTGCCAGGTTACTCCAGGAGCCCCACATCTCTTCTCCCCCTGCAAAAGGGCATCACTACATTATTTAACCCCCATTTGCACCTAGCCAAGGGGTAGCTCGTAACCCAAGCAACGTTGCTGTGCACCCTGGGTATCCCCTGCTACCCACGCTCTGCTGCCATTCACATCCCAAAACCAAGAGCTGGCCCTGTCCCTGATGCTTTCCCACACATCCCCCCCCAAATCCCCCCGGGTGTCCCTGGTAAGCAGTGAAATACCCCAAACACACCAGCAACGACCCAGACTCACAGGGATACCCACGGACCTGGTTCTCGTGGCAGGGCCCTTGGCAGTACTCGGTCAGGGTCTCCAGGGTCTGGGTGATGAGGGCCACGTTGTACTCGTTGATGTAGAGGCCCAGCAGCCCCAGCCCTCCCGTGGTGCTGCCGCACATGATGTCGAGGAACTGCAGCGTCTCGCACACCAGGTTGTAGTTGGTCTTGTTGTTCTGGCACCGGAGGAAGTTCTGTCGAGCAAAGGCTGCAGTTAGGGGGCTGAGTGGCATCGCTCTGATGGAGGGGGGGAAGTCCTGATCCCCCTCCCGACACCCTCTACGGCTGCAGTTCAGTGGAGAATTGGGCTGGGGCCACCCCAATAATGGACAGACCTCCGAGAGCAGCACCCAGCCCCATGGACACAGCTGTGCTGTGTGATCGTTCCACAACACTACAAGTTATTCTTAAGGGATGGTGCATTTACAGATGGGGAAACTGAGGCACAGAGCAGCTGGTGCAATGCTGGGGCCAAACTGGGGCAGAGCCCAGCCTTCCCACACCCCAGTCCCATGGCCTAACCCCCAGACCCTAAGCAGCCCCCAAAACCAACCTGCAGGTCACGGTTGTGGTTCTCACAGAGCAGTTGCAGGAAGCGCAGGATAGGCTCCATGATCAGGACCGTCACCCCCATTTCATTGTTCTGACCCTGCTCCCCAGTGTCGTGGCCCTTCCGAAACCCTATGGCTATCGGGTATCGGGAGGGGGTGCCAGGCATCATGAAGGTGTCTCCTCGTCCTAGAGGGCAATCCAACCTCGTTAGCATGGGGCTATCCAAGGAGGCACACTGGCTCTGTCAAGGGGACACAGCCCCATACCTTTGGTGCCAGGATCAGGCTCGTCTTTGTCCTCACGAGGCTTGTTCCCAATGTCACTCATGTTCACAGACACCGTAGACTTGGTCTCCTGCTGCGCCTTCTTCATCCGGTCGTGCAAAACTTTGAAGAACTTCTCAGACTTCTTGTCACTCGTCATGAGGTTGTAAAAGGATTTCTGGGAGGAAGTAGGACAGTCGTTTGAGTCTCCACCGTAGGATCCAAACTGTGCCTGCCTGCACCGGTGATTTGGTAACCCCCAGCACTCAAGACCTTGTCTGAGAAAGCCTGGAGAGCAGCTTTATTTCCACACAACCACCCTGAACATCACCACTTGGATTTACAGGGGTGTAAATCCCCTGCTGCTGTGCCCTCCTTTACCCTGAGCAGGGTTAGGGACAGAGTGAGCAGGGACTGCAGCGGCTCCAGGTCTGGAACACGACTGACATACAGTTTGTTGACTGCCCTGTGATAAAGGATGCAAGATAACCCACAATTTATCATCCCAGAGCTGCAACTCGAAGTCATGTTAGCAACACCCGGCAGAGGCATCAGCATTGCTCCAGAAACAGCCTCCAACAACCCGCCCCTGTTGCAGCATCCAGCTCTCGAGCTTGATCCAGCCATGGAGCTGGAAAACTCAAAACTCCTGCTCTGGATGGGCAGCAAACACATGCAGCCAAACCTTGTATTGACAAAGCCTGCTGTGCAGGGCCAACCCAGGGCTGAGGACTGCCCTGCACCCATGTCTTCCAAGTGCTGGGACCGTTAATGCTGCACCCATCAAACCGTGGCTGCCCAATCCCCCTGGGGCTGGTGCCCACCACACAGCCAGGGCTCAGCACCTGGATCTCCGTGTTGCCTCCGTCCAGCAGCCGGATGGCAAGGAGGATGCTCTCTTGGAAGATCTTCTCATTCTTGGTATTCATGATGAGGTCAGCCACCAACTTGGTGGCTCCTTCTCGGTCCAGCCGGCACTGGACAGCAGCGATAGCTGACCAGTCCTGGTCTTGGCCTGCACAAGAGGACATGGATGGAAGTGATGCTGCCGTGGTGCAGGAGAAGGAGCACGGCTAAATCACTGCTGAAGGTATCTCAGTCACATTCCTCACTCCCATGGAGGTGGGGGCATGGCAGCCAGCTAGAGACCTGATCCCATCATGGCTCAGGAGCCGGGAATTCAAGGTGTGTGAGCAGTGCGGAGAGACAGGGAAGGCGCAGGAGTGGAGCACTCACCTCCTCCAGCAGCGTCCACGATTTCCCCTTTGGAGCTGGACCTTTTGTTCTGCAGGTAATTGTTCAGGAGCATTTTCCGCAGCAGGTTGCCCTGCCAAGACAAATAAACGTCATGCGTGTCCCAAGGCCAGGGCCAGCGCTAGAGAAGAACGAGGCGGAGCACCCATGGGCTGCCAGCCTGGGAAGCGGGGGCTGCACAGACAAGGAGGGGCTGAGGACGTGCCACGGGACCACGGTGCTCACCCTCTCGCCGTACTTGTTCCTCTTCACCAGCATCTGCTGCAGCGTCCTCAGCACCTTGATGCACAGCTTCTCCTCCGTCTCCATGAGGTCCTTGGTGTGCTGCACCAGCCTGGCACAGCAAAGCCACTGTCACACAGCCAAGAGGGACAACGAGGTCCCCAAGGGAGCAGCCCCACCAGCCCTCCACTCTTGCACACCAGGATACACAACCCAGAAAGGATGAAGGTTCCCAGTCTCCTTCCCAGCAACCCCATGGCAACTGCAAAGCATCCTCACTTGCACAGGAATCCTCCACTCTCACATCGCTGAAACGCCTCCGTCCCCTCCATGAAAAGCAGCTCTGGCCGGTGGAGGACATCAACCAGGACAGACAGCTCGGCCTCCACCAGCGGTTTCAAGCGGTCCTCCAAGGCGCTGATGATGTCCTACAAGTCACAGCAAACACCTTTAGGGCCAAGGCGTGCCTCGGAGACACGAGCATGGGAGAGGGACCCCTGCAACGCCAGTGCCTTCCTGCTATCCATGCTATCGCCCCCCATGTCCCGAACCTGCAGCTTCTCTATGATGTTCTTGTAGTCCCACTGGTTGGGGGTGGTGGAGACGCGGGGGAAGGTCCGCGTGGCCGTCTTGTAGCTGGACGTGTTCCTCTGCACGGTGCTGGTGGAGCTGCTGTTGAGCAGGGAGCTGACGTGGGCATCCAGGTCCATGGGCAGCGCAATGGAGCGGCTCTTGGCTGCAGGAGATGGAGCCAGGGTTAGGGTCAGCCATGGCCCAGCCCACCCCATCAGCAGGGTCCTTCCCCACTGTCTCAGGCTGGGCACCCCTTCACCACCCCTTCATTTGCAGCAGAGAAGATTTGGGTTAAATACACGAGTAAACTCCTCCAAGCTAGTGAGGGGTGGAGTATTTCCACCCATCCCTCTCCACTGCAGCCCACAGGCCACCCAGCCCAATATAGGATGGAAAGAGGCATCACCTCCCATTTTGGGTGGGGAAAACCCAGCATGGAGATGTTGTAAGCACTGTCTCAAATTACAAAGGGAAATCCCCACCCAGTGTCTAACCACTGAGCAATCCTTTCCGAACCGTGACTCAGTGCCAGCAACCCTTGTCCCGAGTCAGGCAACCACAAGCAGGCTGAGGGCAAAGTCCTGCTGAGGGAAAACCACCCTAAATGCTGGCTTTGTTTCCAGGCCCTTCATCAGCAAGGACACACCAGGGATCTCCCAGCCAAGCCCAGGCTTAGGTTATTCCCACACCACCCCAGTCATGCCTGGAGATGTAGCTCAAAAAAACCAATATTCCAGAGCCAAACCTCCCCATTCCTGGCCAGCAGCCTCTTATTAGGGAGAGTAGTGGAGAAGATGGCTCTTGCTCGCTGCTCACGCAGCATCAGCCAAGGCTGGCTGCATCCCCCCGGAGCAGAGCATCGCTCCGCACGGCTCCTTACCGACCATGGCCAGCGTGCGGATGCAGGCTTCCACCGAGCTCTTGTGCTGCTGCTGCAGCCAGGGACACTCCAGCAGCCTCATGGTGGACTGGAGAAGCTGCACCACAATGGTCTGGTGGGTCTGCAGGAGAGAGGAGGCAGGTATGTATCAGTTCAAGGTGTGTCCAGACCTTGTTTGGGGGAGTCAGTGAGCCCCTTCCCTCACCCGGCCACGGCCTGGCTATGCAGCGCCTCGTTACCTGCAGCGAGGTGCTGTTCTCTGAGAAGGGGGAGCTGAAGAACGCGTTGATGGTGTCCAGCACCACCGTCAGCACATACTTCTCCAGCGTAGGGTCTGGGAGGCGTTTCTCTCGCTTCTTGCACATCTGTGAGGAGAAGAGAGGATGCTGATGGTACCAGGGCGAGGCGAACACGCTCTGGCTGGATGCTGCTGGCGTTCAGTGCTGCTGGGACCTTGCTGAGCCAAGGGACGTGGCTGGTGGCAGCTCCTGGGTCTGCGCCAGAGAGCCCTGACTGCTCCCTAGCCTGAAGTGTGGCCACTACACAAGTCCCAGTGGTGCCCCACAACTGGCTCCCTCGGCTGTTGTCTAGGGACAACAAGCCATTCCTGTCCGATACAGCAGCCGTTGCTGCCATGTCCATCCCACCCAACCTTCCCCACACACCCGGGCCATGTCCAGGGTGAAGTTCTCAAAGAGAGTCCAGATGTGGTTGCTGGTGTAGATCTCCTTCATCTCCACCTCCGTGTCCACGTAGCAGTGGTTGACGAAGTTCACGTAGGCCATCTTCACCTGCGGAGAGAGAGGGAGGCACAGGCACCATGAGAAGGCAATCCGGGCAAATCCACTGTCACCCTTCTGGTGGGCACCCCGTACCTCCGTGATGCAATCCTCGTGCGTCACCACCCGCACTACATCCTCCAAGGGCAGCAGAGACGTGCACTTGATCTCTGTGTAGACATTCTTGCCCTCGGCACAGGCAGCCAGCAGGTCCACCAGCGAGATGTGGTACATGAGCGGGCTGTTCTCCTCCACCCCATCCCTGGCTGCTGTCATCATCTCCAAGAGGGTGGCCAATGAAGCCTTGTCGTTGTAGAAAACCACCACGTCGTCCCCAGCATTGGTGAGCTGCGGGGAAAGGTCAGCCGTCACCACACCAGAGGAGGGTCAAAAACCTCGTGAGGCCAAAAACAGTCTCCTCTTCACTGGGACGATGAGAGGGAGCACCTTGTGCAGGGTGAATGGGATGTGTGTGCGTTTATAGGGCAAACCACACATTTGCAATGCAAAAGCCACAGCTGGTGGGATTCTAAAATGGTTGTTGGCTCTTGGATCTTGCATTAAGCTCCTGGAGATCTTTCCTACTCCATGGAGAAGTCAGCATGGCTGGGAAGGCTTTTCCTCAAGGAAGAAACCAACCATGCACTTCCCAGGAGGCATGCCTATAGTGACAAGAAAAGGGGTAATGGGTTTAAACTGAAAGAGGGAGATTGAGACTGGATATCGGGAAGGAATTCTCCCTGGAGAAGGTGGGGAGGCCCTGGGACAGGTTGCCCAGAGAAGCTGTGGATGCCCCATCCCTGGAAGTGTCCAAGGCCAGGCTGGATGAGGCTTGGAGCAACCTGGTCTAGTGGAAGGTGTCCCTGCCCATGGCAGGGGGTGGGACTGGGTGGGCTTTAAGGTCCCTTCCCACCCAAACAGTCCTGTGATTCTGTGCCCAGCTACACCCCACGCTCCTGCCCTACGGGCTGGGGGGACAGGTGCTCACCTCAGTCATGATCATGTCCTGGCACTTCTTGACGTACTTGCCCTCGGCCTTGATGATGGTGTGCAAGAAGTCGAGGTACTGCACGTGGCGGCCATGGGTGGCCACGCAGTGGATGAAGTGCTGCGGCACCGTCTCGTTGATCTCCGAGCAGAGCTGGTAGTTGTTTAGGAAGATGTGCTGCATCGTCTCAGCTTCCAGGAGCTGTGGGACCAGGGGAGCAGAGTGAGGCTGGGGGTCTGCAAGGAACAGCCTCCCCTCCTGCCCTGAGCCATGCTCTCCTGGGGTCTCCTCCCAGCTTTTCTGTCTCTTGGTCTCAGTAATCTCTCCCCATGCTGTTGCCCTTTGGTCCCCCCTCCTTACCCCCGGGGTCAGGAACAGGTTGAGGTGTTTGTGCAGCAGGGCCTGGTTTTCCTGATTGCCAGCACAAAACTTCTGCAGGAACTGGTGGGTGAATTTCAGGATCTCCATCATCTTGGCATCACCCTGAGGAAGGGCAGAGAAGAGAAAGGACCAGCTGGTGATGGATGGAGAGCAGGAGCAGGCTGCTGCCCCTCCTGCCCTGCCTAGCTGCACAACACAGTGATGCTGGGGGGGTCCCCACATCCCTCACCCATTAGCTGCACAACACAACCATGCTGGGGGGTCCCCACATCCCTCACCCCTTCCCCTGGGCACTCCAAGACCAGACAGCTTCTGCCCACTCACCTTCTCATAAGGGATCTGCAGTAGATCCAGCATCACTTTGTGCGCGTCCATGTTCTTCAGAAGGCGCTGCTGCTTCTTGCGCACTTGCTCTCCGACCCCGCACATCTTATTCAGCCGCTCCAGGATCTGGGGGGAGAAGGACCATGGCAGAGGAGAACTGAGACTGAGAGCCCATCGGGATGGACCTCAGTGCTGGGGCCTTGCTAGCCTTCCAGACATGCCCCCCATAAACCCAGGGGCTCCCTGAACTGTTCACAGAGCTTGGCACCCCACTCAGAGATCCTCCTCGCAGTGCCCTGCAGAGAGCCCTGGTACCCATCACCCACCTGCTCCCCTCCGGACCCCCCAGTGCAAGGCTCGTGTGAGCCCTGGGGACGTAATGGGGATCCTCCTTGCACTGAGCTGGCAGGAACAAGCCCTGTCTTGGGCTCATTGCGACTGAACCACAGGAGAAATTGGAAATCTTCCACCTTTCCCTTCTCGCTGGTGCCCCCGTGCCAGCCCAGGCCAGGCAGACATCACTGGCCGTGCCTCCAGGAGCAGCCCTGGGGACAGGATTTGGTCTCACTCACCCCCTTGACTATCTGATAGTTCTCGCTGCTCTTCTCTCCTGGAGCAATGACCTCTTCATCGGCAGCATGCTGCAAGGGGACACAAACAGCACCAGCGTTAACTATACCCCGCAGAACCCTCCCCAACCCTCCTCTTCCAGGGAGAGGGGCGCATCCAGAGGCAGTAAGGTGTTGGATCGAAGCGAGCTGCACCTCTGCCTCCCACTCCTCTCCCACCCTGGTTCCCAGGGTCTTGCTCAGGGCTCTCACCTCTTTCTTCTCCTTCTTGTTCCCCTCCACTGTGCTGTCCCCTTTGCTGCTCCCCTTCTTGTCCACCCACAGCTCCGATTTCTCCACCATGGTGCGGAGTTTGTCCAGCTCGGACTTGATCACCTTGTAGTTCTCGACATCCTGGGCTGAGATCAGCAGCTGAACCTGCAGCAACATTCCCAGAGGTTTCCAGCTTGGAGCACAAAACCCATTTCCCCTCCTCTTCCAGACCTCCATCCCATGAAAAGGGGCCGGGACCCACCCGTAGAGATGCCCCAGAGCAGCGTCCCAGCAGTGTTACCTGTTTGAAGGTGTGCAAGACCTCCTGCCTCTGGCTGAAGTGCTTGAAGAGGAGCTGCAGGGAGCCGGAGATGAGCGGTGGGTAGTCGTGCATCGTCAGGTGGATCAGCACCCGCAGAAACATCCTCCCTCCCTCGTCATCCACCTCTAACATGCTGCTCGTCTTCCTGAAGCCGGGACGAAAGCGCTTGGTGTTAGCAGCCACGTGGGAGCTCGCGTGCACTCAAGCACCCCTCGGGGGTGATGGGAATGCTGCATTAGCCTTTAGAGCCTCATCTTCCTCATCACCTGCAGCTTTCAGCCTCGGCAGTATGGAGAGGAGAGGAAGAGCCCTATGGGCAGGCTAACTATGCACCGGAGGGGGCAGGGACTCACCCCACGCCGAACATGGCTTCTGCGTGTTCGCCGATCCGGTCCAGGTTCATGGCTGCAGCTGAGGGGAGAGGAAAGAGAGATGAAAAGGGCAGCCAAGGTGATCCCTGTGCACCCACAGGAACCAGCCCAGCTCCCCGGTCCCTGCTCTCAGCACCCGTGATAGACACAGGACACCTCATCCCCACAAACTCCGATCCCTCCCATGATCCCTGCCAGCAGCAGTGGTGGAGAGGTGCTGGAGCTGTCACCTCCGCCACCTGGGTGTCCCCAGCCTGTGGGGTTTGCCGAGTTGAAGGTGTACCAGGAGCAAAATGGAAGAGTTACTTGTGGAGTCAAAGGCTGGAGCTGTCCCATCGGCCGCACTGTCCTGCATGGGGTAGACTTCCACAAACTCCTTCTTGAAGACAGAAAGCAGGTAGGAAATCCTGTAGTCCAGCCGCACGTTCAGGATGAACTGGCAGCAGTGAAGAAGAATAAAGAAGAAGTGAGTGCCCTCTTCATGCCAGCTGCCACTCTGCACCAGAAAACCATGTCTTCTTCCCCACCCCACCCCAGGGATCCCACCCACAGCTCCGCAATACTTCTCCCTCCCCACCAGCTCCAACCTGCAAGATCTCCAGGATCTTCAGCTTGGTCTCCATCACCACAATGTTCTCGTTCTCAATGCTCCTCCCTCTGTCCACTTGTTCAGGGGCAGACCCAGCACTGAGGTTGGGGGAGCTGAAGATGGACTGTTTTCTGCTCAGCACCATGGTGGACATCATCTGCCCGACGCCCTGGATTGATCTCCGCACATTCTTCCCTAAGGAGGCAGCCACAGCGGGCAGAGTTAATGCAGATGGAAAGGGAGGTGGCAGAGAATCAATGGGAGGACCCACTTAGACTGAAAAATGATTTAGATATTAATCAGAGAACAAGTAGGAGGGACTTGTTTGAGGAATTCTATGATTCTATGACTGGACATTTTTCTGGCATGGCCATGGGCTCAACACTTCTCCCAGTGCAGACCCAGCCAAAGCTTCCATGTCAGAAAACCAGTAGCTTGTTTTCTTGCAGCCAAAAGTGGAAAGCATTGGGTAGACCATGGAAAACACCTTCCTGCAGGACCATGCCTGGCTATGGAGCAGGGACTCACCCGTCAACTCGTCGTTGTAGACCGCCTGCATCATCAGCTGGGGGTTTTGGACGCAGTCAATGATGCCCAGCAGTGTCCGCGTCAGGCGCAGCAGCTCGCTGAAGCTGTAGAAGCCGAAGTAGATGAGGTTGTGGGCAAGGCTGACGACCTGGGGAAGGACAAGGCAACTCCAGACCTCGCCGGGCTCAGGTCTGAGCAGGAGAAACAAATATGGGGAGAGGGATGCCAGTGTGGCCCCTCTTGTTGCAGAGGCAGTCGCAGCCAAGCCATGTGGCATCCTGCAACGTGCCGGTGGCACCAGGAGGGCTCGCACCTCGAAGGTGAGCTTGTTCTTCTCCTCGTTGGCGAAGGGCACCGCCTCGCTCACCACGTTGTTGAGGTAGTCCTCCACAAACTCCATGGTGCTGGCAAACTTGTTCTTCTTGTCATCGCGTGAGACGTTGAGGTTGGAGTCGTAGCTGCGAGGGGAGATGGTGGGGGTGAGTTGGATGGCAGTGAGTGTCCTCGCAGCCCGCCTGGAAGGAGCACTGTCCAGGCAGCTGCTGAGCCATCGTGGCCAGAAGTGATGCTCATGACTGTGATGAAGCCCGCTTCCTTCCGAAGGCTGAGACCTGCCAAATTCACTCCACAAATGGCCTCCTCCCAGTCCCTGCTAAAGCCAAGTCAGTTCCTACACCAGATGACATCTGCCACCCCACCTCCTGCCCTGTCCCTCAAAGCCACTGCGAGCCCCAACACGTCTCACTCTTTGATGGTGATGGCCGTGGGGATCTCGGTCCAGAGCCGTGCAAACTTCACAGGCATCACCAGCTCCTGGGGGTCCCTGTCCACGTGCACGTGCAACATGAGGTGGCAGAAGGATGCCCGGAGATCGAAGGGCAGCATCTCATCTGCCATGCAGAGGAAGATCAAGTCCACACCCAGCTGCTGCGAGATCTCCTTGATGGCCAAGTACTGGCGATCCAGGCACATGCGGGCAAAGAGCTTCAGCTGGTACCTGCCCAGGGACAAGGGGGAGAGGGAATCAGTATGTGCAACCCTTACATACTCACCTGGGGAGAGGATGCCGTGGGATCATCACCTGTAGTAGCTGAGAACGTTCTCATCGTGGGCATTACCAGCCCGGGCCTCCTGAGCCAGCTGACGGATGCTTTTCTCATGGTGGTCGTTGTTCTTGTCTGTCCAGGTGAGCCAGACCTCCTCCTCCGAGTACTCGATGCTCAGGTACTCATGGGTCTGGGACATCTCCTTCACCGGCCTCAGCCTAGGACAGAGAGGGCGTAAAACTGGGGATGATGCCATGGGCAGGGAACGGCTGCACCTCGAGGGGCAATGGGGATTTTACCAGGGCCCCATTGGTGGAAGGCAGGGTGAGGCACCAAACCCCCAACGTGGAAAAGGTCTCCCCCTGGCTACTCACTCCGTTTTGATGAGGATGTCGCTGTTCTTTGGGTCCAGCACGCACTTGCAGATCAGTTCCTGGGTGACGGGGATGGCAATGTGGTTGGACACACACAGGTCCGAGAGGTAGTCCAAAAACCTAGAGAGCAGAGACAGCTCGCTATGAAAGGGGGGTCCACGGGGGCTCTCTCCACCCCTGGTTGAGCCACATCCCTCCCATCACGCAGCACAAAGCACCCTGGGACAGGGCCTTTCCGGACACGCACCGTGGCTCGCGGTTCTTGCGCACCAGGCTGACGAAGGTCTCCACCTCTGTCTTCGTGATGTGCTTCTCCAGCAGCTTGCGGTTGTTGTGCAGCAGGGCCGTGATGGTGTCCTCGGCCAGGATGTCGTAGCCGATCTGGGACTGCATCATGCCGAACTGCTTGGCAATGTGCTCCTGGAGTGGGCAGAGAGGCGGTGAATGCACAGGATTGGGTGCTGGAGTCTGACAATGCCCCCCTACCCCACCGAGACCTCAGCAGCCCCCCAGGGCTTTGCAATAAGTGGTGGGATGGGGGCTTCCCCCGTCAGCCCCCATGCACCTGGTTTTTGCGATAGTCCTCCTGGGAGTGCCGGAGCACGCGGTAGCACAGCCGAAACATGTACTGGTAGGGAGCGTTCTTCTGGTCCGACAACTCTTCCAGCCGCACCAGGGGCCCTTCCCCACCCTTGTCCTTGAAGGGGGCTTTCAGGATCCCAAAGATCTGCCCAAAAGCAAAGACGGTAAGTGCTGTGTCCCCCTCCACACCATCACCCCCTGCATGGCTGGACACCAGGAGGGCTTGGTGCACCACTGGGGCACGAGCTGGAGCCCAGCTACCACTCCCCAGGGATTTCCAGATCCCTGGACCCCAGTGTGGCCCTGGGCAGCGGAGGACATCTCCATGGGACCTCAGCCTTGCTCAGATGCAGGGCCCCGGGGTCACTCACCTGCTTCAGGATGTTCTGTTCCCGCATCAGCTTCTGCCTCTCCCGGTTGGGCTTGGTGACCACAATGTCCAGCACGTTCTGGCCATTGTTGGGGACGTCGCTGACGAAAAACACCAAGTCCTCCAGCAGCTGGATCACAAACCTGCAAAGGGGGATGGTGCAAGTGGGCTGGGGGTGCTGCTCATCCCGGACTCGGGTCCCTGCAATGATGCTGGCGCATTTTGGAAGACCCAAGAACCCACGTTCAGGGCTGAACCCACTGCTAGAGAGGTGCTGGCCGATCCTCCCCTCCCTATTAGAGGTTAAAGGGTGCCATAAAGCAAGAGGCTTTACAGGCCCTATGGTTCCTAAGGAAACTATACGTGCCAGGGTAAATTCCAGGGGACTTTGCTCATGATTCATGCCAGGGATTTTGCATTTAACGCCACTGGCCCCTTAGTCACTTCTGTGGGACCCACGCGGGGCGGGCTGGCAGGGCGGAAGCAGCTCACTCTGTCCCACGGGGGATCTGTGTTTGCTCAGGAAGCACCAAGAACCCACCCACCTAAAAATAATACTGTGACTAACCCAGCCGCCCCTATCATGGGGCCGTCTCTCAGCCCCTCGGATATTTTTCTAGTGGCAAAGGAGGGGCCGGAGCAGGGCTGCAGCGTTATCTGGTTTCCTCGCCAGGCTCCTGGGAGAAGCAGGCTCGGATTTGGGTTGTGGGCAGGAAAACAAGACAGTGCTGGCACCAAGACCCAGGCAGGGGCCCCATCCTGCAGCAGTGCTGGAGAGCCCTTGGAGGAGCCCAGTACGGCACCATCTCCCAGGGGAAATGACTTTTTACCTCCGGTCATTCTGGCTGAGAAAACCTTCGTTCATCTTCTCCACCACGTTGGCCAGCATCGAGCTGGCATCGTTAGCAAAGTCCAGGTCCCGGATCTCAGATACGGGCACGGAGACGATGGCAAAAGCTTCTTTGTCTTCTTTGGTAGGACACGTGCCCAGCTGGGAAGCAACGGGGAAGCAGCATCACACAGACGAGGCAATGCCAAGCATGTCCCCACCATCTTGGGTGAAGTCACTGGCCCAGTTCAGCCCCTTCGAAAGGACTGGGGTGGGTTCTAGGTTACTGGGATGGGCTCTAGGTGGTGTCCAGATACCCGCTTGGATCATCAGGGTATTTCAGTCCCTGGGTAAAGCCCGAGTGCTGGGTGGAAGGAGCACGCTAAGAGCTACTGGGGCACAGGGGATAAATCCCCGCATGGCAGGAGGGAGCAGGGCCGTACCATGAGGCGAATGGGTCTCTCCTCGTCAATGTCGATGGGCACGTTGGTGCTCTGGATCCAGGTGTTGGTGCAGAGGTGGCGCAGTCTCACGTAGGAGTTCCTGCAAAGGGCACAGCATCCTGCTGAGCGATCCCCGCACAGACACACCAGCACCCACCACTTCAAAAAAACACAACCCCCCCAGGAACAGACTTGCCAAAATTTTACACCAGGCAAATAAGCCTCCCTTCTTTATTTCAATCCCTCCGTGACAACGCATGCTCACATACCGCGGGACGAAGGAATCCGTTTTCTGCAGCGTGGTAGGGTCCAGCTCGAAGAGGGAGGCGATGTCGTTGCCGTGGGGCACAGCCACCAGCCGGTATTTGATCTT
>NW_010235314.1:24095-24425 GCF_000690775.1 Eurypyga helias
GAGGGGCTGCAAGAGCACAAGCGCGGTGTGATGCACCTGAGGTACAAGGCCATCCCTTCTCCACACCTCAACCGACAGCAAGGAGAAAAACCCCCTGGAAGTCCAAATCTCTCTTCTACCAGCACTTTCCCATGGCCTAGGGATCCAACATGCACTGGGACCCCCTCCAACAGATTTTGGCAGGGTCCTCTTGCAAGCGGAACATGGGGATGCTACTCTACAGCGCGGGGATGCTCTGCTGAGCAGCGGGACAGCCTCCGGCCGCAGCCTCGGCACTAAGCGGGACCCGGCAGCACGGCACGGGCACTGTCCCCGTGGCAGGCCCTGTTT
>NW_010235314.1:24479-25194 GCF_000690775.1 Eurypyga helias
CGGCAGCAGCATTTCTGCTAGCAAGGCTGCACACAGCTCACCGTGGGCGCTGCTTTGGGCTCAGCCACGTCTCCTTTATAACTTGGGTTTTCCTGAAAAGTTAAAGAGGGAGATGAAAGACAGCTATCAGTCCTCCCGCTCGGTCCCTCCAAACCCCTGTGCATGGGGTGTTATGGCTATTCCTGCCTTCCTCGATCACATCACAGAGAGGAAACCTGTCCAGATGGGGCTGGAGGACGTTACCCGGTGCACCATGTCCCGTCCCTGAGGAGCGGGACGGGGTGAGCCGTGATGAGCAAACCCGGTGCCCTGTGCAGCAAGACGAGCTCTTGCTGTAAATCCCCTGAGGCCCCAGGCTGAGGTCCCAGTGAGCAACACAAGCTGGGCAGCACCAGCCCGGAATGGGGCTCATTCTGTGATCTTCTGCTCGGTTTAAAGCAGCCCTTTCAGAGTCCCGTTATGGGCTGTTTTCCATCCTGCAGTGGTGGAAGGGGCCCTGGGAGCTGCCTTGCCTTGTCTTCTCCAGCTAGGGAGCACCTTTGGCACAAGGTGCATGGCGATACCCCGGTACACCCCTGCTCCCCTGGCAGCAGAGTGTAGTTCTTGGATGTGGGACCTCATTAGTGTCAAATAAACCACATTATCTAAGTGCAGAAACTTCTTTATGCTTCTATCTATTTTTGCTCTTAAATGGGAGTAAAAAAAAAAAAAAAAA
>NW_010235314.1:25212-35559 GCF_000690775.1 Eurypyga helias
AGTCTGCCCCCACCGCCCTCAGGCAAGGACAGCCCTGGGTGCTGCTTTGGACCAGAGGATGAGCAAAACCTGATCAGCAAGAGTTAAATGCAGCAGGATGAATTATCTCCTGCTTTCATTGGACCAGGAAGTTGTGCCTCGCTTGGATCAGAATGAGCAAATAAAGGCTCCCCCAACCCGCTCCTGTCCCCTCAGGCTATGGGTGCCGCTGCCAGAAGGGGATGGAGCTGGGAACAGAGCTTTTGGCATGCAACCTCTGGCACTGTGGGGTGGGGGATTTCAGAGGGGACAGCCTCGCCCTGCACACGGGCAAACACTGATGTTGCTCACAGCCCTGGTGCCAGCACACGGCATCAAAACGCCGAGCGAGGGGGAGCCACAAGGGCCCGGTTTCCTGGGCAGGATGGCTCCGAAAGCAAACTGGAGCGGGGCCAGATGCAATCCTGTCCTGATGACGGGACATCGCTGCTCTAAGGACGGGTGGGCACTGCCTTTGCAAGGGATGGTACCAGCCTTTCGAGGGCAGGGCCGGTTTCTGCCTCCCTCTGCTCACCCCCTTACCTCTGCTGCCAGGTAGTTGCCCGTGGCAAGGTGCTTGAAGCGGTACAAGCCATTCCAGTGCCCAGCTCCCCCTCGGCACGGGTCATGGTGGACCACCTGCGGGAAGGAGAGGAGAGCTCAGCCGGTGGGCCGTGGGGCTGCGGGGCGCTGAGATGCTGTTCCTGCTTTGAGCCTCCACTGACCCTAGTCAAGCACCCTGCTGATAAGAGCCCATCTTATCTCAATGGCAGGTATATAACTTGGGGTACAGAGCTCAGACAGACACCAGCACCCACCTACCAGCATCTGGCCAGTGCTCTCATGGAGCTCAAGCCTTGCGCTGGCTTTCACCAGGGCAGCCAGGCTACCAGAGGTGGAAATGTGTAAAAATAACCATTACTTCTAGCAAACCTGCCCTGGCGAAAGCGCAGCAACCCCCCAAAAACCCACAGACACGCGCTCCATCCCCTCCCTGCTCACCTCCACCTCCCACAGGGCGTTGGAGCTGGTGGCCGAGGTGGCCGACTGCCGCAGGGTGGTGCGGAGGAAGACGTGCAGCTTGCCTTTGTACTCGTCACAGGTGAGAAACTTCTCCTGCTCCGCGTGGAAGAGCCTCACCACGTCCCCCTGCACCAGGACATGGTGGTGAGTTACAACTACTTACTAGCCAGAGTTAAACCATGACACTTGGGGATTTGGCTCACCTACAAGGTGACGTATCTCCTGCTGTGACCACCCACCCTTCAAAAGGGACAGAATTCCCCCTATATATGGTCCAGAGCAGGACCACAGGAGCCTGGGCATCACTGGGCACCATCAGTTCTTCCAGTCCTGCCCACCTGAGCTGTGCTAAAACCAGCCTCTAGCAGCACAAATCCTCCTCCAAACCCAGGGGAGGGCATTTTGCATGGGCACGGGACACCCTGCACTCCGCAATGCCATCATTCCATTTACTCATGCAAGCCCCCTCCCTCTGTTCCCACTCCCTGGGCTGTAAAATTGGTGCAGACCCCCCACTTTTCACCCCTGGGGTGGGCAGAGGTTCCCCTCACCAACGTGTTTAAGGCATTAATGCCCCAGGAAGGAGGACGCAGTGGATGTGGGAAGCCGGGGATAAGTGCAGTGCATGGGGATGAGGGTCTGTAAGATCATAACAATCAATATCCATCCAGCTGCTTCCTGGAGGACCTCAGCCCCGAACAATAGCTCTGCAGGGGAAGTTCCTTTCCCAGGCAACAGCCAGCCCTGCTGCATGGCTAAACAGCTGAAAATTGTCCTTGCAGCTAGAAGCCTTGCTTGCTTGCATGACGTGTGCCTCGTATTGTCCTCCAGAGCCGACTCAGTCCAACAAGGTGGAGGGTAATTTCATGCCCCCCTGGATAACTGCTGCCAGGAGATACTAAAATATCCAACTCTAGCTTGTTGTTAGGTTCTCCAAGTGATGAACTCTCCTAGAAATGAAGGTCCTCCAGGCAGGATCTCGTTTCTCTGCCCTTGTCACACAGTCAAATGGCTGTTCACACGTCCTGGCCCCACAGGGGACGAGGGTCGGGACCCTGGAGCCCGCTGTGTCCCGGGGAGCCAGCAGCGACCGAACCTCCTTCCTTACCCCCTTCAGCACTTCCTCCATGTGATCACAGAACTGCATGAAAAGGTTGATTTTCCAGCTGGTGTTGCAATTGACTGAGTTCACCTAAGGAGCAGGAGAGTGAGGTCATGATCCCTGGCACGAGGTGAAAAAGGAAGAAACAGGAAAAAAAAAACCCAACCCAGGCAAGCCCTAGAAGCCGGGCTTCCCAGACCCAGCCTCCCCATACCTCCTTGCAGCCGGCGTTGTCAGCAAGCTCGTAGTTGCTGGCGTGCAGTGGCTGCCCGGCGTTGACAGGGTTCAGGATGACTTTGTCTCCCACAACTACCTGGGGAACAAAATGGGAAAGGAAGGAGCGAGGATGAGACGGGGTGCCTGGCGAGGAGGTGAGCCCTGGCAGGTACTTTCGTCACAGCTTCATTTGGGCACTTTCTGGCCCTACGCTCACATTATCCCCATTGCTCCTCAGCTTCCAGAAGGGCTGGATGAAGAGCCAGGATCCCTCATTGCCGGTGGCATCCAGTGTGACCCGCATGGCATTTTTCTCAAGCAGGGCTGGCAGCCGCTTGTTCACCGTCAGGTACTTGTTGCTCTTCATGTGCAGGAGCTGGAAAGGCAAACACCGGGGTGAGCTGCAGTGATACAGCCCCACCCCGTATCCCCAGGGCTGGTCGTATCCAGGAGTGATCCCGTCAGTCCCTTCCCAGCAGCTGCCCTGACTCGCACGTGCTGGATCTGTGCATCTCCCCCCAAAACCCCTCAGCCGAGCGCAGAGGAGCGGAGAGCGAGCCCCCGTACCTGTATGACGCTGCCATATTTCACCACGTCGCCATGCACTTTCTTGTTCTCCGTCTCATTCTGCTTCTGCTCCATCTGGGCCGCATGCTGAACATCAAAAGGAGAAGAGCTGAGCGTGGCAGAACCCTCCTTGCTCCCCAGGAGCAGGTCCCAGAGGGGCCACCCACATCCTCAGCTATGGGGAGGATGGGACAGGCTGGGATGCAGCATCAGCATCCCTCTGTCTCCCAGACAACACGGGCCAGGGATATAACATGGACCTTAGTGTCTGAGAGCTCAGCCTGGGACCCTGGGTTGTCCCTGAGCGGCCATATGATGTCCACCAGAGCTTTAAGCTGAGGACTTAAAAATTTGGACAGGGACAAAATGGCCCCAAAACTCCCCAAAAACGCCAGCAGGTCCTGTGGGGCAGCACCAAAAGGGGACTCCGTGCATGGGCCAGGGGCTGGGGCAATGCACCTATCTCATGTCCGCTGTGGCAGGGCCGTGGGGACCAGGGGCTTCCAGCAGCACCCAGCCCAACGAGCAAAGGGTGCAGTGCCAGCTGTGCCATGCCCAGAGACGGCTGCAGGCCCGGATCTGCTGCAGCGGATGTGGCAGGAAAAAGGCTAAGTTGCCCCAAGAGTGAATTCCTCAGCACTGCTTGCAGCCCCTCTCTCCAAAACCACAGACATTTTCCGTGCAGCGGCTCTGCCAGTCGGAGGTGTGATGTTGATGTACGCGGGGCGAGGCAGGAACTTGCTCCCACAACGGATCCATCTGGGAATGGCGAGGGTGTGCTGACAGCCCCGACACCAGCCCAGGCAGAGCCCCCATGTAGTGCCAACCCAGTGTTCCCCTGCAGCCAGGATGGGAGAAGGTGGTGAGGGATGGAGCTGGGAGACCATCTGCCCTTTCCCATCCTGCTTTCACCTCCTTTCACTCAAGAGCAGAAGGAATTGGGAAACAGCCAGAACCGTGGCTCCACATCCTGTGGGGGGACAGGGTTGGGTGGCCCATGAGTGGCCGAGCAGGCGATGCCTGGCACGCAGCTGGCACGCGTTGTGGCAGCACAAACCCTTTGCTTTTGTGAGTGTTGCCACTGCTTTAGTTAAGTCTCTGTCCCCACGCAGCTCGGGGTGCCACCGGGGATGTGGGTCCTGGGGTGGCAGCTGCTGCCATCAGGAAAACAAAGCTGCCACCGAGAAACCCCGCACTGATACGGAGCTGCGAGTTTAACAACAACCCCATGGAGCAACATGGCTCGGAGGAGAGATCCGGCACTGCGGCATGTCCTAAATCTGCATCCAGATCAGAGCTCCTCCCTCGCTGAAAGTGTGGCTGGGAGTGGGAACCATCTGCCCTGAGCACACAGAGCGGATGTTCCCAACCTGTCCCTTGGATGGGATGGGACCTGCCCCCAAGCCATAGTGGGATGGGGTGTCGGGGACGCTCACAGGGGTGAGCAGCCCGGGAGGGTGCAGGGAGGACGGGGAGACATCCACAGGGCAAGAGAAAAGCCTCCACGGCATGTCTGCGCTGCACCGACAATTAGTCAGCGAGAAAACACCGAGCCTTAAACCCACTTAAAAACAAGGGCAGCAGAGCCCAGCTCAGAAGGGCACCCATGGGCACTGCAGGCGGCTGGGCAGTGTTGATATGGGCAGACCCGGGCAGCTTCTGCTCCAGGAAATTATCTCTGTGGGTTGGAAGGTGTTTTCACCCTGCGGGAAACCCTGATAAACCACAGCCTGGAGTCCAGCCTCCTGCCAGGATGTCCAGGGGCTTCACAGCCGCGCGGGCAGTGCTCTGCAGAGCTCCCGCCCTGCCTGGGCTCCCCCAGCACTCAGCTCCGGATGCACCGGAGTGTTTGCCAAAAGGGCAACACCGGGAGCAGCGGAAAGGAGCAAGGAAATGACAGAATCTCTTTAAGACAAATCTTAACCAAAGTGCAATCAATCAGGCTCAGAAATGAGCCTCCCTGTCCAGTCGTGGCCAGTACAGCTGCCACATTACAAGTTACAGACTAACTGGAGCAGGAAAATAGGGTTTCCAGCCACCAGCCACTACGTACGGCTGGACACAGCAAGAGGCATCAACGCTGTCCCGGCATCTCCGAACCAAGCCCGGACACCCTGTCCGGACACTGCATCAGACCTCGCCCCCCAAGTGCAAAACTGGGGGAGACTCTGGGGCCAGGACTGGAATTGAAGCCTGATGAGATGATTTAATGAATCACTCCTGAGCTTTGGTTTTATGAATCATCCTCGGGGCCTCGCCAGCTGTCTGAGGTGATTATGCAATGTTTAACATGGGCCTTTTCCAAACCTCATGGAAGTCAACAGGAGCTTTTCTCTTCCCTAGCCCTTTGGAGCAGGTCATGGCTGCTGCAGCTCCCTCCTCCATGCCAGGCACCCCTGGGTGCTGCGGGGCTGTGCTCGCAGATCACCTCTCCCTGCTCTGCCATGGGCTCCTCTGCAAAAGGAGCATCAGAAGGGCTGAGACAGCAAAGGCTGGGCACCGTGGTGAGTGTGGAAAAGCAGGTGGATGTCACCTCTCACCCCAAAAGCGGCATTGCTACCTCTCCTCCCTCTCCCTGCCTGCTCAGTCCCCTGGACCTTCTCTGTGGGTCTTCCCTGGGACATCTCCCTTGCACTGGGAGCAACAAAACCGTCTGTGGCTCCTTGGTTGCTGCTGTGTTCACCCAGCACTGTCACAGCACGGAGAGAGCCTTGGCCATACCACACTGCCCAGGGCTCCCCGCTGCTCCAAGGGCACACATGCAGCCATGGCATGAAAGCTCCATCAGGATCCCGTGGGGGATCCAAGGTTCAATTGCCTCTCACATCAGAGGCGCGATAACAGCATCCCATGAGAAGTGTAACCCAGGGCGCAGCCCCCATTCCGGGGGCCAGGCCACCCGGGGACCGCAACCCTGAGTCCGGCAGGTGCCAGGTCCTCTCTCAACCCCCTCATTAGACACCATATTCCACGATTAATGAAGAGCTGATAGCTACAGGAGCCCTTCGTCTAGAAAAGGTGGCTGTGGCTAATGTTCCACGGCGAGGGAAGTGGACAGGAGACAGAGCCGAGCAGAGGGACACCCTGAGTACAGCAAAACCCAGGACAGCCAGCATGCAGGCTGTTTCCTGGGAAACAAAACACATCAGGATTTGCAGAGTGAGAGATTCGGGCATCATCACCCAACCACCCCATGGGGACTGTCCACCCTGGGGAGGATGGTCCTTTACCCGCTCCCCACCCCAGGGAGCCCCGCTCACCTGGAGTTTCTGCAGCAGCACCACATCTGCGATCTTCTCCTTGTCCTGCTTGGTTTGCTTGGCCTTCCAGTACTGCTTCTGGGCAGAGTAGCGGTTCATGGGACAGACTTTGAAGAGGCAATCTGGGAGGAGAGGGAGGCAAGCATGAGACTGCAGCAGCCACGCAGTCACCAGCCACCGGTGTGTCCCCAGGGGGAGCCAGCGTCACCGAGGGGCAGGAGCAAGTGCTCCTCCGGGACACCGCTCCCATCCCAGCGGCATCACTGGGACACGGTCCTCCTAACCCACAACAACCCCGTCCACTGCTGGGGGGACAAGGGAGACACGGGCAGGACTGGTGCAGGATCACGTCACCTTGTATTAGCTGGTGGATTAGTTTCCAATCAGGGTAAATAACGAGTCCAGGAATGATTCCACTTCTTGGACTCATGATTAGAAGTGTTCCCATTGGAAACGGCTGTGCGATTTGGGAAGGAAAACTTCAGGGGGGAGAAAGAGTAGTGATGAAGCCCAGCTGTACCGAAGGAGAGGATCCTGCCGGGAAGGAGGGACGCCGGCAGGACGTGGGTGCTGTGAGACGGGGACATGAGCAGACACCTCCACACCTCGTTACCCCGCGCCAGCGGGACCGCAGGCTGCTGTTCCCCTGTGTCCGCTCACGGGAACCCTCGATTACCGGGGCTGGAAGCTATGAGCAACTGCTCCCCAAGTCTGTATGTCAACAGCTGCATGCAAGTCCTAAAGGAAACTCTTTGGGGACCTAAGGGTTTGCATCCCAGCTCCCCCAGACATCTGCAGCATATCCCTGCTCTGCACATCGCCCCAGTCTGCCTGTTTTTCCCCAAGCTGCTGTGGTTGGGATGAGGGGGATGGGAAATGCGGACACCCAGGTCCAGGCTGTGGGAACTGAAATATAAGAGCAGATGTCTGGAGATGAGGAGGCACTTACATCTCCCAAACCCTTGTTCAGGGCTGGAAGCTGGATGGGGTGAGGGCAGGAAGGGCTCTGCAGGCTGGATCGCCCTAATTATGCCTGAAATAGCAGCCCAGAAACTTCAGACACAAAAAGAAGGGAAAAAAAAAAAATCACTTCCATCTCTGGCCCCGGTCCCGAGTCTCTGGCAAGCACGTATTTATTTACCTGGGAGTGACGAACAAACAAGCGCAGAGCACAGTTCTCACCAGCTCGGGCTGCTGGGAAGAGGCCAAGTTTCACATTTCATTTTACAGGTCGATTTGCTAATGGCACATCCCGTGCCAAGACGCCGAGCTTCTAATGGGGGAAGGCAACGTAGCTGCTGCAATGCCTAGCTGCCTTCTCCCACTGCCTGCGAGCAGGGCTACAGGAACACCCGGGCCACCTGCAGCACCTTAAATCGTTTTCATCAAATTGCTAATTAGGCTGTAAAAGGATCTGGTAGAAACTTGGGGGGGAGTTAAAAAAAAAACACAAACTCAACATAGCCATTAAGAAAGAGGTGCAAATCAAACCCCTGGCTCCAAGCTTGCCCTGCCCGAGGGGCTGCCTGACATCCCCCTCTCAGTACTAAGCCCGGTTTTGCAAGGAGGGAAACTGAGGCACAGGGTTGTTTGCACACAGAACGTCTCCAGCAAAGCTTGCGTTGGAAACCGGAGATTTTGGCACCCAGGCCTGAGCGCTGACAATTTTTCGCAAGACGGATAGCGGGTGGAAAAGAGGGAAGCCGAGGAGAGCTCCCACGTCAGCACTGCCCGGCGAGAGCAACCCAGCGGAGCGATGCTTGGCTGACGGTCGTGGAGGAAAAACCTCCTGCAGACCCGCAGCCGGAGGGGGAGCGGGGGCATTTCAGGCAGCGGCATGGCCGGGGTCCCACTGCCCACTCGCCCTGCAGCCACCCGGCGCCTGCTCAGCGCAGGTTTAAAGCCCTTTATTTGCTTTATTCCTGATGTGCCTGAACGCAGGGCTGGGAAGAGCCGGGGGAAGGGAGGGAGAAACCGCCAGAAAAAAAAAGCAAATAACTGAGGTACCAGGCGCCTCTTGGAGGGACGAGCCCCGTGTCCCTCGCCGCAGGGACAGGCTCCCGGCTGGGTTTTGGCGTTTCCAAAAACCCATTTGGACCTGACTCCAGGAGAAGGGTCCTGTTTTCCCACCGGGAAGCTGAACCGGACCCCGGAGTGACCCACGTGTGCCTCACCGCAGGGCAGGATAGGGCAGGGTCTGGCCACAGGATATGGGGACGGCAACAGCACATGAAAATCCTCTTAAGCCTCTCGCTGTGCTGCAAGGAAACGGCAGCAGCCCCTTGTTTTTACCTCCCTCGCGGTGATGGCTATCAAGAAGGCAGACCGCTACTTTTCCGGCCATTAAAACAAGCGCCTGGATATCCTGATAGGGTTTGCATGGAGCAGGGCCGAGTCTAGACCAGACCTGTGCCTGGAAAAGAGATTCAACACCCGCCCATGTCCAGGGCAAGGAGACGGTGTGGCTGCGGGGGACCGCGGCCGCCCCACGGCTGCTTCCAGCCTTTCCCATCCAGCCCCAGGTGGAAGTCTGCCCATGTCCAGGGGTGGGATGGCTCCCTGGGCTGTGGGACTCTGGGGAGCTGGCTGACGGCTCGTTAATCATGTACAAATTAGTGGCAACAGCACCCATGGAGAGACAGGTCGCTGTTTGGGAGGGAGCCCTGTGGGGAAGGGTGCCCAGAGGGGATGAGCACCCCACTGTGGGATGTTAAAGCCACCCTGAGGAAGAAGCAGAGGCACAAAGCAGAGTGAGAAACCATAATTTTAAAATATTTTTTTAAAGGGGACCTGCAATTTCAGTAGCTGGGATGAAAAGAGCGGCTCCCCTAAACCAAACCCCAAATCCAACAGTGCAATCACTGGTTTGGGGATATTTTCTCCCCAACCACATCGGACACGTGTCCCCAGTGGGGACAGCACAGCTCCACGGACACTCCTCAGCTACACGCTCTGTGCACTCAAACCCAACCGGGATGCTCCCTTCCCTGCGGTTTGCAGCGTGCCGAGCACACGGAGCAGTCCAGCACAAAACATTTCCCAGGTAGGTGCAGTGTGGGGCAGAGACATGATTCCCCTGGCTGGGCACAGCCGTTTGCTCCCTGGGGACCCCAGAGGTCACCTTGCCGGCTGGCCCCAGGGCTTGTAAACCGGGAGGCACAATCTGCTTTTCCCAGCAGCCTGTCCTGGCTTCTCCAGACCACGGGCCAAGAACCGCCTCAGCTTCCACTGACTCATCCTCTTTTCCGCCTGGACCTGGCCACTCCTGCCTGCTCCTGCCCACTCCTGCCCGGGGCTGCCCCTCACCCAAATAGGAAATCACGAGAGTGGCCCCGAGCGCTGGAGGAGACGACACAGCCCAAAACGTGACGGGCCGAGGACAGATCGGGATTTACCATCCCTCCCTAAGCCCTGCCTGCCTCGTAAATGGGCAACTTAATCCCCCAGCTCTCTCTGAGGTGCAGCCAAGTGCAGCAGATGTAATTAGTGCCGAGTGTTAACGGGCTTGCCTGGAAATAGTTTGCCTGTTGCAACTGCCCCTCTTGTCTGCCCTTTTCTGTCCCTGGCTCCTGGCAGGTAGACACCCAGCTGCCAGCATCCCTAGGGATGCATTTTGGGGTGGTCAGAGCCACCTTTGCAGGGGATGGTCCCCAGCCTTGCTCCTTAGGGCTGGGCTAAGGGGTCCCAAGGAGCATCCCACCATGGAGATGGCTCCAATAAATGCCCCCAGAGGCAAACAGAGAAGGGTGGGGGGGTTGGCCAAGCCATGGAAACAAGGCTATGAAGGCTGTCCAAGAATCCTCTGGGTTACTCCGCAAGCAACACCTCACAGGCCCAGGCTAGCTGGGATAGCTGGGACCCCAATCCCCATCCCTGGCATGGATGCTCGGGGTCAGCATCGTCCCCAAGGCTGCTCATGGCAGTCTCAGAGATGCCCCAGCCCAGCCCCAGTCTCACCTCGAAACTTCTTGGGCGGGTTGTCCAGGTCGCCGGCAGCTGGCTCCACCACGCACCGATCATCCACCAGCCTGCGCGGGGACAAAAGCGGGAGCAGGGCGTCAGCAACAACGGGACAACAGCAGGACCCGAGCGAGCGGAGCAGTGTCACCACTAACCACAGCGCCGTGAGGGCAGATGCACCACAGTCACCTGGCCTGAAGC
>NW_010235314.1:35646-38116 GCF_000690775.1 Eurypyga helias
ACAGGGCTATGAAGGTTGTCCAAGAATCCTCCAGGCTACTCTGCAAGCAGCACCTCGCAGGCTCAGGCTAGCTGGGATAGCTGGGACCTCAGTCCCCATCCCTGGCATGGATGCTCGGGGTCAGCATCGTCCCCAAGGCTGCTCATGGCAGTCTCAGAGATGCCCCAGCCCAGCCCCAGTCTCACCTCGAAACTTCTTGGGCGGGTTGTCCAGGTCGCCGGCAGCTGGCTCCACCACGCACCGATCATCCACCAGCCTGCGCGGGGACAAAAGCGGGAGCAGGGCGTCAGCAACAACGGGACAACAGCAGGACCCGAGCGAGCGGAGCAGTGTCACCACTAACCACAGCGCCGTGAGGGCAGATGCACCACAGTCACCTGGCCTGAAGCAACAACATCAAAATCTGTGTCTCCTGTTTCCCACCCATTTGCACTCTATAAATATTTAGCACGACAACAGACGGCTCCTGGAGCAAGCGGCCGCTCTCGGGTGCTCGCTCGGAACACGTCGCCCTTGTCTGCCACCACTCGCCATTTCTTCCACATGCATTTTTCACCCCGGTCCCTTGGGGCAAAGAGCAGGAGAAACAAATGGGCTGTGAAGAAACACCGTGCTTGGTGTCAACTGCGCTCCCAGGGCCTTTGCTCAGTGACCCATGCAGGAGGCTCTGACGCCCGCGTCCTGCTGGAGTGAATCCTGCCTTGCCCAGCTCCCGGCTGAGCTGGATCCAGCCCCCTGCACGGTGCACCGGCTGCGGGGTTAGTTCACTGTTAAGCTGCCTAAAATGTGATGAGTTCATTCAATGGTTCTTCTCCGGCTGGAAGCTCATCCCACCAGGACACTGAGGGTGTAGGTGCTGCAGATGGAGGTGGCAGAGGGCCACCAAACCCAGTTATTAATTATTATCTGATCAGAAGGGGTGGCTCTGCCCATCAGATGCGAAGGACTTTGTGTCTCCTCCCTGCCCACCTCCTCGTTTTCCCAGCGTTGAGCAAAATCTCCAGGTTTGGCCTTGGGTGCTGAAGACTGATTTCGGGACGGATGGGATGTTACTTTTCAAAGTTACCAAAAACAGTGAAGTATAACCTGGCAGGAGGTTCTGCTCAGCCCCCAAAGCACAGAGGGATGAGCGTCACCCAAGGGGCTCAGGGGGCCACCCAGAGCTCGTCTGCTCTGCCCCTGAGGCTTTCAAGGGAACTCCAGCGAGACAGGCTGTACCCGCTCGCCCGCTTTCTCCCAGCCCCTTGGGAAGCGATGTACGGAGAAACTACGTTCCTGCCCCAGGCGAGGAAGTGAGAAGCGTGTCCCCACCTGTGGAGGCTGAATTCAGGCAACTGGAGAGCGTGCGAGTGGATGTGGGAATGCACCCCCGACACCGTCCCAAGAGGGAGCATTCCTCGTGGGGGCAGCTCTGTCCCTGCGACAGTAGGGAAGACGCAGCCTGGAGAAACAAGGCACGTGGCACAGCAGCAAAGGACACAGTGGAGCCTGTGCTGCCCTCTCCACTCCCCAAGGGGCTCTCAACCCCCCCAACAAACCAAACAGCCAAAACTTTGTTAGAGAAGGACACACAAAGTGCTGGCAAAAGCGATGGATACCCCGTTTGCAGATCCAGCCTCCTTTCCCCATCCCAGCCACTCTCCAGAGGAGGGGAAAATTCCTTTCAATGGCTTGGCAAAGAATTTGGCCTCTGCAGTGCTGGACTGGGATGCTGGGAACCCCAGCACTGTGGTGTCCTTGGCAGGGGAGGTGGGGGCTGACAGGATGCTCCGAACACCCAGCGCTGCCACCAGCTCCCCACTCTCCTCAAAGCTCCCCGGGGTTGGGGAAGATTAACCTCAGATTTCAAATAAAGAGAGAAAAGCAATTTCTCTAACGCTTTCGGTGGCAGCAGAAGCTTAGAAACAATTAGCACAGACCTAGAAGATTGTAAAAACCCAACAAACCCCAGGAGGCTTCAGTAAAGGCACGGTGTGCTCTTTGCCAGACGGGGCTGCCTTGGCTTTGCCAACACCCATGGTCAGCAGTGCAGCCCACATTTGGGCTCCTGACCAGGGGTTGCCCAAATGCAGCGCCTTTTCCATAAGCCATGAGAGCAGGGAATGAGCCCGACACATTCCCAATTCCTGGAGGGCAGGGAAGCAAGTGCTGACCCTCGGCACGTGCCCAGCTCCCACCAGCGCCTACAAAACTCATCTGTGAATTTTCAGATTTTAAATCCTCCATCGTTGTGGCCAGGGGTCTCTGAGGAAGCACCCGACCTGCACGGCCCATCTTCAGGGCTGAAGTAATCAGCACAGGAGCCTCCCACCCACCAGCTCTGCCTGCAGCGTCCGCCTGCCACTTCCCCGTGGTGTTACCGCTCCACCGGGCAGGATTAGAGAGAGTGACCTGCCAGGCTGGAAGTCTTAATTAGTTAACAATCTCAAGGCAGTTTCAGCATCTTTAATCCTAGGATTAAACACTCTGC
>NW_010235314.1:38150-42101 GCF_000690775.1 Eurypyga helias
AACTGATACTCCGGACTAACATTCCTCAGTTAAAAACTGCTGAAAATCAAAGGGTTCTGTCAGGCTGGACAGGAGTCACCTGGGTGACTGCTGGGGCCAGGACACGCTGCTGCTAAGAAGCAGCATCACCGCAGGGGGATGGGGCGAACCGAAGCTCCCTCTGCTCTCAGAGCAGCAGGGATGCGTGGGCACTCGCCACCGTACTGAGCTGCGGGCAGGATGCCGGGCATGCGGAGGGCAGCTTTCGTTGCTCAGGTGTTAATGAGAAAACGGGCTGCGGGTGTCCGAGCACCTGGAGGAAGATCCTGAGTGAAGCAGCTGGACCTGCTGATGGAAACTTCACCCTTTGCCTTTTTCCAATTACCCCCAGGGAGCACGAGAGGCTGGATCCTGTGCATCGAGGAGCCCGGCAAAGCACGGGCGAGCATCCTGTCAGCTCTAAGCCGTACAAGTCATCGCTGTGGTTCCAGAGGGGCTTTCTGCACGCTTCAAAATACAGAGCACAAAGTGATTCCCTGGCCCAGGACCAGCACGCTTGGCCTTGTGCGAGGCAGAGCTTTCACCAGAGGTCAGGGGAAAAGCAGCTCATCCAGCGCTGCAATCCGCAGCGGTCGGACACCCCGAGCCTCCCCGGGGAGGTAGGCCAGCTGGAGTTTGGCATGGAAGCACCGCTCCTGCAACGCGAACCTGGGCTGGGGAAGAGGAGAGAGTCTTCCCACGGCACACCCGATGCCGGGAGGAGCTCTGGCACGCCATGGTCCAGGGGTGCACAGGGAAGGAGTGGTCTGGGAGAAGGGGAGCCCCAACCCAGGCTGGAGCACCCCAACGACAAAGCCCAGCAACCCCTGGAGATGAGGAAGAGAAGGAGGAGAGCTCACTGTTGGGCTTGGGACCTCTGGCTTGGGGTGCAGGATGGGCACTGAGCCCACAGGGAGGAATAAAAATGAAGTGAGTGAATGCAGGGCAACGTCAAAAATGCAGCTTTTCCCCTGCTGCCCCAGTGCCAGGAGGAGGAAGCCACTCTTGGCCTCGCGTGCTTCTCCTCCCTGCAGAGACGAGTTCGTCCCGACCCGGCAGCACTGGAGTTACCCTTTAACCAGCTGCATTTCCCTGAACTGCTCCACCCTGCAAATCCACCTGCAATCACAATTACAGCTCTCAAAGGAGCTATTTCACCTTCAACAGCCACCGGCCCTTCCCCACGGTGCCAGTTCCTGAGTGCCCGATGGGTCCTGGGAGCCCCCTGGGGATGGCAGGGACGGGGCAGCACATCCCCCAGCAACTGCACGTGCTTGCACTGCTACTCCTCTTTGTCCCTGGTTATGTGGCGCTGGCGTGTCAGGGACACAAGATAAGTTGGGGACACTCATGACAGCAGTGTGTCCCAGGGCTCACAGCATCACCTCATCCATCACACCACAGCAGGAACCCAGTTCTCTGTGCGCTTTCCCTGCTTGGCCACTGGTTTGCTTTGCCGGGATGATCCCCACGGAGCACCCCACATCAGCGGCTGTTTTCCCCCCGTCCCAGACCCAGTCCCAAAAGTTGCTGCTCCCCAAGCACCGGTCTCCCAGGAGTTACCAGTGATAGTTCCTAAGCAGCAAAGCAGCGGCACATTCAAGCTCCCCGCGGTGGGCTGCCATGCCCTGGCAAAGCTGCTGCTCACCTCCAGCCCCACATCCCTGACCCACACTTTTGTCCCCATTTGTTTCAATCAGCCATTTCCCCAGACACCTTTAGTTTGCAGCAGGAAAGCCACGGCAGCGAAGTTGGGCAAAGCCCTTCCCCACCTCCCAGCTGGGAGCAGCCTCGAATTGAGCCCAGGGGGAAGAGCAGCCCACCCTTGGTACCCTGCATCTCACAAACTCCTCCTGGGCACCTTCCCATGTCCACAGACCCATTTCTGGCACCTCAGGTACACCCAGCCCATCCCCTCCATCTTCCCCAAGACCCCGTGTTGCTCCCGAGGTGCTGAGCAGCACAGGCAAGGGATGCGACCACCAGCGCAGCTGCCCTCAGCCCCGTTCCCCCCACACGTCAGGGCTCTGCAGCTTTACAGCCGCCAGCTCTCACCCCACCTCCCCATGGGACTTCTTACGCAACCTCCTCCTTTTGGGCCGTCTTTAGCATTTTAGCTAGTTTGGGTATTTTGGCTCAGTGTTCCCCCACCTAACCCAGCACTTGAGGGCAGAGGACACCTCCCCACCCTTCAGCGGGATGTTTTTCCTCCTTAAGAGCAAACACCCACTGCAGCGAGGGTGTGCAGGAGGAAGGGTTTGTGCCCCAGGGCCTTCAACGGTGCAATTTGGGGGGGCTGGGAACAGACGAGGTGCAGCCAGGGGCTGTAGGGCTTCCCCCCACCAAGCCCCTCCGTTATCCTCAGCAAGTAAAGGAGGAAAGCACTGCAAAAAATAAAATAAAATAAAATAAAATAAAATACTTAGTGTTAATAAAAGGCCTGACTCTGCTTCCCTGCTGCTTTTCATGGCATCCCACTGACCGTGGGACACTCGTCTGATGAGGGAAGTCTGGTGCTGTGCAGGTGGTCGGTCCAGCCCCAGACACCCCCACGCCCTCAGGGCTCCAGGGAAAGACGCTGCTCTCGTGGCAGAGCTGCTAAGAGCCGGCCAAGCTCCCGCCCGTGACCGCCCCCGGCCCGGTGCCACCGGAGGCGAGGGTGGTGAGAGACACCAGTGCCCTGTGAGCTGCCTCAGTCCTGGATGAGACCCTTCCCGCCCCATTTCTCCACAGGGCAGGGCTTCCCGCTGTCACCGCAGCAGCAGGGCTCCAGGACACCCCAAAGATCCCCAGCAGCACTCTCGGGAGGAGCTCGGTGTCCTGCCAGGGCACTGGCACGGGGATGTCACAGCACCAGCACGTTGGGGTACATCCCTTAACGTGACACTTGTGACCAGCACCTGGAGATGCTCCGTATCACCCCGTACAAACAGAGGATCCCATTGCAGACCCCCAGCGACCCCACAGCCAAACTCAGTCCCTCTGAGAGGATGGAGGAAGCGCTTCTGGCCGGGTGCTCAGCCGGGCACGCAGCACCCGCGTGGGGTTGGCGGAGCGGTTTGCCTTGCAAATGAGCTAAACAAGGTCCCAGGCTGTGGCAGGGAGGGCTGAGGAGAAGAACTCCTGGTGACTCACCGGGTCCCTTATCGCAGGAGTGATTTAAGGTGTGGTTGGGTCTCCCAGGTCGTGGGGTACCAGGGAAAACAGTTTCACAAGGCAGGAAACAACCCGGGGAAAGCAGATCACCGGGAAAGTGGGGCTGCCTGGGAAAAGCCGTGCTGGGGCTTGGAAGAAAAGGTTCTCCAAGCAAGCCCCGCTTTTCGGATGCTTGTAAGTCTAGAGAAGCACCTGGCAAAAAGGGGGACCTGGGGGCAAGAGCTGCACAGGGATCGGAGCTCCAAAGGGTCTGAACACCTCAGCGAAGCTCCGTATGAGCCGCTGGGACGTGGTGTCTGGACTGATAACCAGTGTTGAGTCCCAGGGGAGTCTCCTCCAGACCCGATTTCAGACAGGCCGGAGGGGTGCTCAGCACTGAGCTGCTGAGGCTGCAGCCCCGGCCTTGGGATGGCTCCGGCACTGGGAGAACGGGCCAGCTACAAGGATAGCTCTCCAAAAAGGGCCACGGGGATGTCCTCCCACCCATCCAGGGAGGGTTGGGCACAGACAGGCAGCATTCTGCGTGTGCAGGACCTTCTGTCCAACACTACAGCTGCACGCACAGGGATTTTGTGCCTGGGTCTGCACCCAGCAGCCCATTTCTGGGCAGCAACCCGCAGCCAGCTGGAGAAAGGCTTCGGTGGCCATTAACAAAGGCCGTGTGTGCCCAGCGGTGGGTGCACAACTACGTGTAGGCGAAGGTATGTACATCTCCGGTTATACATAGGCATGTGGGAGCAAGTGCATTCATGGCAGATTATAGAGCCGGGCAGCTCC
>NW_010235315.1:0-947 GCF_000690775.1 Eurypyga helias
CATTCAATGATTCTATGATTCCATGACATGACAATAATGTTAATTAACCTAGCTTAAACTTGAGAGGGGAAGAATAGAACATTTTTAAATTTAAAACTTACCTTAAAAATATTTCAAAATTTCCTCTTAAAATTAAGCATGGTTTAGTGAACTGTCTCCTGCTTATGTTACCATCATCCTACTCAAAATAGTTTAGAATATACTGCAACAATGAGATTGAAAAAATGTTCAAAAACGCTTTGAGAACAGCTGATGTAGGTTTTGAATCAGTAAGGTCTAGGGTGTGAATAACCAAGATGACACATTGAGCCCAAAACTATGAAATCTTAAATTAGATTGATCAGATTCAGTTTTTGTCTAAGGAAGTGTGACTCAGTGGGGACTAAATCAGTGAAGTTATCCTTAATTACACATGCTAAGCATCTGTCTCAAAGTTTGTTCTTTGTCTATGTAAAGGTATTGAATAGATAGCTGTCATTGGTCATGAGACCAGATGTGGAAAGAATAAGCAGAGAAATTAATAGTTTTCATGTTAATCTAGAAGTGACTCATTTTACATAGCTACATGCTGCTTGATATTTTTTCCTCATAAGGATACTAAAACAATCAGAGGAATCATGAGATAAACATGAAAGAGCAACCATAGCTTCTCACAGTTACTCACAATTATTCATTCTGTTGTACTCCGGAAAAATATTAGAATCTTTCAGTTTTTGTGTAATTTGGATGGTTACTTCACCAAGCAGTTCTAGAGTGACTTTTGCAATTGCTGTTCTGATGTGAGATAATTATTCAAGAAGGTAGGTGTCTTATACAACATGTGAGTGAAATGTTATACCTTTGTAAAACAAAACTGCTTTCTAAAAGAAAATTGTTCAGAATACTTCCCTGAGAAATTTTTTGCCTGAAGTATTCTTACCTTATGCCAACTTTTTAACACAAAGTAG
>NW_010235315.1:974-10212 GCF_000690775.1 Eurypyga helias
TTTACTCTTTTTTTTAATTATTATTATTCTTATATTGCATAACATAATGTTTAATATGGCCTATTCTGAAAGGAAAAAAAAAAATATTTTGGGTGACTGTAGAGGCAGAGAATCTATGACTCCAGAGAACTGTGCACCATACAGCCACTTGCTCACTCTCTCTGTGGCAGGATGGGGGAGGGTATCAGAAGGGCAAAAGTGAGAATCATCCTGTGTTGAGGTAAAGGCTCTTTAACAAGTAAAGGAAAGCCACTTAGGGAAGCAAAACAGTAAGGAATTCATTCACCACTTCCCACTGGCAGGCAGTTGTTCAGCCATCCCAAGGAAAGTGGGCTTCATTATGCTTAACCATCCCTTGAGACAAAAAACACCATCAGTCTGAACTTCACCCCCTTCCTTTGTCTTCCCCAGATTTATTTGTAAAGCATGACATCATATGGTATGGAATAACCCTTTGGAATTTTGGGATCAGCTGTTACAGCTTTATCCCCTCCATAATTATCGTGCACCCCAAAAAATGAAAAACACAGTCTTCTACTTGCTACTGTGAAGAAAATTAACTCTATCACAGTCAAAACCAGCACATGCAGGAATGTTCACAGGAGAAACACCTTAAATGTAGTGAAAGACCTGGACAATGTGATCACCCAAGGCTACTTCTGTTGACTGATTGTGGAAATCTTCAGGTTAGATAAATATAATTATGAGCAGAATGATGTCTCTTTGTAGTGACACTGAAAGTGTTGTCCCAAGAACCATCCATGACAAGTTCTGTAGTAATTATCTGTAGGTTACTTATTCAGCTTCCCTTATAAAGGTTCATTCTTGATAAAAGAGGGAATTATCTTTAGACAGAATTATGTAGCTATGTAAATAAAGAGCTATATCTTACCTAGGAGATGAATTGAGGGGTTTTAGGACAAAACTAGTGCAAGAGTAGCCAAGAGAAAATATGTTATGTTGAGTTTTCTACGGTACACTTTTTTGATGATCTTGTATGTCATCTCAGGGGAGTTAATTTTTTTTATCTTCAACAGCCTCAGATAGTTGGACACCAAAGTAAAGGTGATTGACAGCTATGCCTCACAAGAAGGGAGGGAAGCATTTCCTACTAAACTATAGATTTTGTTTACAGCAAATGACAACCTATATAATCTGCATCAGCTTGCAATTCCTCATCTCTGAAATGGCAACAGAACTTCTCTATTTCTCATTGAAAAACTATTAATAAAGGTAAAAACTATTAATTGAAGTTAATACTAAATATATTTAATGAGTGGCAGTATTATAGAATCATAGAATCATAGAATGGTTTGGGTTGGAAGGGACCTTATAGACCATCCAGTTCCAATCCCCCTGCCATGGGCAGGGACACTTTCCACTAGACCAGGTTGCTCCAAGCCTCATCCAGCCTGGCTTTGAAGACATCCAGGGATGGGACATTTTATTATTCAGATCACAACAATTCAGTGCTTGCTAATAAGAATATTACTATATTGAAATTCAGGTAACAATCCATTCTGCGTATGGTTCCCGTTTATCAAAACTTTCTGTAGTCAATGTTTTGCGGCTTCTTTTGGCCACTGCAGCCAAAATAATAGTAGTCACTCCTCCTAACAGGGTGGTACTTTCTGGTTCTGTACAGGTTTGTGACTTTTGAGTTATAATCAAGTGTCTTGGTTAATTTATCCATGTAATGCTTTTGCTTGCCTTACTTTGACTCATGTGATAGCCATAATGTTTCACTGCTGACCTGTGATTTATTTGCAACACTCTTGTCAGTTTTGTATGCAACACGTTGGCCATATCAGAAAAGGTATCGATCTTAGGTCAAGATGGAATAGCAAAACCTGAGTGTAGCTGTGCCGCAGCTTAGCATGGGTATATCCCCCAATTTAAACTGCTAGTTACACCTGCTTACAAGTAAATATTATTTCTACTAGGCTTTTTCTTCTAAATGTTCAAAATGTATTTTATCTGTACACTCACATGCTTTAAAACTGCCTTAAGACGTCTTCCTCCAGAATGTTTGGAGAAGATAATTAGCTGAGAAATGTTGGTAATGAAAGGAAAACTGTAGCACACAGTGACAGGAAAATATTGAAATTTTATACTCATTAACTCTGATTACTAAACAATTATATCTTTATGTGATACTGTGCTCAGCAACATAAAGCTGTAGCAATAAAAGTACATTATTAATTATACATGGGAATAGATAATAGGCTCCTCAATCCAGATGTGCTCTCTGTGTGTCAGATATCACACAGGACTGTACCAGAAGAACTGGACATATGATTACAATTAATGAAATTGCATTATTTTGTTGTGTGTTTCTTGGTTTTAGTGTGTTTTAAAGACTGATATGACACAGCTAAAATTTCTCCACATATTCTTCAAATATTTTTGGTGGAAATGGATTTTGGAGACAAATAGCATGCTTTTCCAGTCTGTGGATGATAATAATGATTTTAAAAATTTAAGGAAAAACAAGAAAAAAAGCCCAACACATTTCAGTTTCCTATGTACTGAATTGCACATATAAAGTCTCTGAACTATATTTCACCAATCACAACCAGAATTATTAACTATATAGAAAGGTTGTTTAGGATAGTTAATTTCCAGCAGCCCCTCTCTATTGCATTGAATGGTGTTTAAATTGAAAGTGGGGATGTTTAGATTAAGTATCAGGAAGAAATTCTTCACAGAGAGGGTGATGAGGCACTGGGACAGGTTGCCCAGAGAAGCTGTGGATGCCCCATCCCTGGGAGTGTCCAAGGCCAGGCTGGATGAGGCTTGGAGCAACCTGGTCTAGTGGAAGGTGTCTCTGCCCATGGCAGGGGGGTTGGAACTTGATGGTCTTTAAGGTCCCTTCCAACCCAAACCATTCTATGATTCTATGATTTTGTTGAAACCAGTAGCGAAGGTCAGTGAAAAGTATTAATACTGCTCTTGGATAGTATAGCAATACTGAGTCTATTTTAAACCACTGTAAGTAATTTATTCAGAAAAAGTCTGGATCTTTCAGCACCGATAGGAGCTCTACAAATAACCATCATGTAACAGGAGAAACTGTACTATACAGTTGAAATGGAAGTGGCAGAGAATCTTATCTTATAGTCCATACTTCTCTAAAATATCTATCATGACTGCATAGCTTTAAAACTGGTTTTAGAACTGCCTCTAAAATAACATACATATAAGTATTAATTGAATCCAATCATCTATTAAATAATGTAGAAAAAGACTGGTTTTCTGTGGATTGTTTCTTAAGGTTTTTTCCATTATAATCCAAGTTTCTAAAAAAATTAAGAAAAGGATTATGCCCTTTTATTTTTTCCTCTCCCTGTGCTTGTTTGCTGTCTTCTCATGTTCCACAGCCGGAGATCACAATCCTACTGGGTCTCAGAGTGTAAAACCTACTGTTCTATAAATTATTGACTAGCATTTAACAGTCAAATGAGAGGAGGAAACAAAAGGAATTACATACTTTGAAGATACTGGTTGAAAAAGTACTCCGATACTAGTTTCTGACTAGGAACTTTGATCGTCATCTGTGTCTGCTAAGTTCCACTTTCTACTGAAACAAATGGAACATTGTAAGAGACCGTATCAGACATTTTAAAACTATGTCAGATGTTTTGAAACATGGGGCGCCCAGATGCCACCACTTCCTCGAACAGAGTAACTGTTGGACACCACAAGGTTACATCCAACAGAGCACCAGTTGAACAAGAAGGACAGAAATTTCCTGGTTTTAAAGGGAAATTTAGCCTAACCCCTGTGCATGCACCCAAGCCTGGGGTCGGGGAGACAGGGATTTTGACACCCCTGAAGACCATCTGCAACTCCTGGAGACCTCCTAGTGACAGTATTGGGCATGCTCATCACCATTGGGTGGTGAGGGTGGTTGAGCAAAGTAGTTCCTGGGAAAAAACTGAATATGCAATAAGACAACCTCATAAAAAACCAGAAACAACCCACATCAGACAGAGCGCTCTCCCACCAGACCTGAAAAAAATCAGACCGTCAGGATTTTGCAGACTGATGGTGGTAGCTATTGCAAATAACTCTTTCTTTCCCTTCTTTCTCTCTTTTTCCTTGCATCTGTGAACTTGGCAGGCAAATAAAGTTTCTTAGCGCTTGACTCCTTTTTGGGTCTTAATTCTGTTCACTAGAATACAGGCAAAACCTCGCCCTGCTTTTTGACCTGTGTGCAACAAACATTGGTGTTATTTAGGGGTGCAAAATTAAGCTCTTTCAGTGCAAACCTGAAGGTTTCAAAATTTTGTTTTGGAGCCCCTTTCTGATTATTTTATGTCTTGTTGTACAGAAAGATTCAATATCTTTGGAAGAGATAACTAACCTTATAATGTGTAGGAGGGAAGAATCAACATGTCCACTAGTATAAAGTGTGTCCAGTGGCATGGGTAATGGTTTGGCTACAAACTTCATATCAAGAAGGGACAATTGTCTTCTTGAAGCTGAGGGAAAATAAACTGATAGCAATGCTGCTGAGGTCAGAAGCCTATATTGTTGGAACCATATGCTAATGGCCAAATTTTTAGGAGTCCAGAGTTCAAGTGAGCACTCCTTTTTACTTACTGGCCATCACTACTCATGAGTGTATGAATCAGTGTGTTAAGTGAGATTTTTCAGAAGTCTTTTTCTTTTATCTTTGGGAAAAAATAAATCCCATTCAAATTCTTGGCTATGTATCTGTATCACTCAGCTATTTTTTTAGAACCAGAAGTAGACACAGATGTGCACTGCTTTAATGAGATTTGCAAGCTGGATCTGCAATAATATTCCATTTCATCCTTTTATGGTAATTCCTTGATCAAATTGTATAAAATAGATTTAAATCAGATTATTTGCTTGCATAACTCCAGTGAAGTTGTTAAAATTATAAATGGAATTTAGAGCTTCATAGTTGGTAGCACCAAATGTTAATTTACATATACATAAAAGAAAATTACATTACAAAAAAAAAAAATCTTTTTCTGGTACAGTATAAGAATCAGAAGAGGTTAGAGGAAAGAGAATTACTTTCTCTGGTTGTCTTTGCCACCTCACCATGATAAACTATCTGTAGTGCAGTAGATAAAGCCTCTCCCTGAGAACTGTTTGGCCTTTAAGATACTCTGTTGGACTGTGTCTTTGCAACCTTATTCTTAATGCTTGCATGTTGCTTACATTTTTGGTGTTGAGCGAATTTCTAAGTATTTCATAGGTTCTGAAGATTTCTGATTACATCTCTGCAGCACATTCTCAGTGTATCAACATGCTCACTGAATGCCTTAGTTCTGCAAGTTAAGTGCCTTATATACTGAGCATCTTGTGTATTCAGAGAGAAAGAGAACAAAGCAGAAAGGAACAATTTCGGGTCAGGTGAGTATTAGTTTCAGACAGAAGAATGAACTCTGCTTCTTTAGAAAATCTGAAAATTTCAGTGCATCTGATGGTGCCTTCAATGCCTTCAACCTTTATAAATACTGTGATGTTGGGTCTAGGTAGGTGTTTGCTGTATTGGTTCAAAGGGACAGATCTGCCATTGCAGTCTCGGTCTTCCCTGGCACCAGGCAAGCACTCAGTGAAATCCAGTGGCCTGTGTAATCCCACTTTTGCTTTTCCTGTGCAGATATGCAACATATAATGCTGGTGCATAGATATTTTTTGCATTTGTTGGGCTCCCCTGGCATTCTTTACAGAGGCTATGCACAAATGTGCATACTACAGCAGTGTATATCAAGTTACTCCTAGCTTGTATTCATTTTTCCCAGAGAAGTCACAAGATGATTAAAAAAAAAAAAGTTAATTGTTAAGGAGTTCTGCTATATCAACAGAATGTCATACAGCTTGGAAAGCACACATGCCAATTTTTAAAAGCAAGAACTCACCACTGCACTCAAAAACATTTACAGATATTTCTGTGAAGGAAAAGCTGAAGATCCAGCTCCTGGAGAAGCTCAAATATCTTACATCGGATGGAAGGATTTTTTTGTTTTATTTTTGTTTGTTTTCTTTCCTTTCTTGGATAAAGTTTGTTGCAGCTTTTCTCAGGAAGTGGAACTTGTTCTTCTTTCAGAAATTTCCTGGTACTTATTTGATTTCAAAGGCAATGTTTCTTTCTAGTTTGTTCTATTTCTTTCTGGATATACAAGACACTTCAAATATTTTTAGAGTTCTAGAAGGTTACTGGAACTAGGTGTCGTGGTTTAGGACCAGGTTGTAACAAAATACAACACAGCCACTCATTCGCTCCTTCTCCCACTTGGATGTGGAGGAGAAAATATAAAGAAAAGCTCATGGGTCAAGACAGGAGCAAGGAGGGATCACTATCACCCATTACGGTCACTGCAAAGCAGACTCGACTTAGGGAAGAATAACCAATTTAATTAGCTACCAATCAAATCAGAATAGGACAATGAGAGACAAAATAAACCAGATATTAAAACATCTTTCTCCCTTCCCTTCTTTCCAACCTCAGCTTTGCTTCCAATTTTTCTACCTCTAATCCACAAGTGTTGCAGAGGAACAGGGAATGGGGGTTGTGGTCAGTCCACAACTTTCTGACATGAGCCCTTCCCACGTGCTATGGTTCTTCACTAAGTGCGCCCGTGTGGGTCAATCCCATGGGTTGCCATCCTTCAGTAGCAGGCTGCTCCAGCCTGGGAATCCCACAGAGTCATGGGCTGGTTGTGTGTGGCTGCCTGCTCTGGTATGAACTGCCTACAGGGTCACAGCCTCTGTTGGGCATCCCTGTGCTCTGGCATGGGGTTGTCCCTGGGCTGCAGGTGGATTTGTGCCCCACAGTGACCCTCTATGGCTGCGGGGCACAGCTGGCCTCACCATGGCCATCATGACAGTCAGCCAAAGAGCCTCTGATCTGGGCACCTCCTTCCCTCCTAGGAGAAGCTTTTAACAAGAGCCACCCCTGTGGCACTTGTCCCACTACCAAACCCCGCCATAACACAAAACCCAACCTATATGACAAAAGAATCCTCTGCACCCACTCACACCCTTTACAAGCTCTGCATGTGCATGGATCAGCAATGACAAAAGCAAGAACCTTCATATTTAATTTGGCTTGCTTTTGCTCTGTGTTTCTCAAATATTTATTTTTACATCAACTGCACGTCCTTCAGGAAGGTGAAAAAAATCTAAAAACAGGAGAAAAGTAAAGTCTAGAATTAAGGAATTTATACAGGAATGAAAACAAGCATTTTGACTGATAAGCTAGAGACCAAACCAACTCATTTCAGTGACTGAAATCACGTGCTACTACAGCTTGAGGGAAGTGTCTTGTCCCTGTAAAACAGCACTGACCTGAATTCTCTTTCCCAGGGCTGGATTTTGTGGAGGAGGAAAGTGTAGAACCGAAACGTATCATTCTTATCACCCATAAACAGTGAAATGCTATTGTTGAAAATCATTTCTACTTTTTGTGCTTAACCACAACTACTTAAAACAAAAGTGAGTGACTGAGAAAAAATACTAAGCATGAATTGCGTGGCATGTCAATGACCCTACATTAATATTTTTTATTCCTGTAATGATTTTTTATAGCTTTTCAGTTCACAGCTTGAAATTTGAGAGATAATATCTACCATTTGGTCACACTTTTTTTTGTATTTTCCTTGGAAGATTGTATCCATACTATCAGGACAGAATGGACTCAAAATTTTTCAAACCATCAGTAACCTTAACAAAGGATCTTCACATAACATGCCTATTTCATAATACATCTTTGACCTTGACAAATTGTTCCTTTGTGCCAAAGTAATGGTTAGAAGAATTCAGAAGATGTTACCTTATGATTTGTAATTAGCACTCATTACAAGTTGTAATTAGCACTCACTTTATTCTCCTCATAATAGTGAAACAATTCTTCCGTGACCTATGTTGGAATTACATCAAAGATTTTTGAATAAAAGCTTCTGGATAAACTTCTGAAAGATTCTTTTTGAGTTTTGATCCATGAAGTAAAGAAAGACAAATATGAAAGTACAGTGACACAAAGGAATACAGTAATGAATGAGGAACATCCTTCCTTCAAGTTTATAAGGTTGCTATTGTCACAGTAAAATAAAAAGTATTGTTCGAGGTATTCTCTTATCATGTTCTTTGACATATTGTGTCAAAAATAGTTAACTTGAAGGCTAAGACTTTTTAATTAAATGCTTCCATCAGTTTACAAACACCTACCAACATGATCTTAACTGTTTATGGAATAATGGGTCTTCCTTGTTTATGCATCAATTGTTAATAATTGGGAGCAGAAGTAACTAGAATCAATATTTAATGATACCTTGAAAGGAATGCGCTTGTAGGCCCTTGGGAGCCTACAAGGAAACTGGGAGGGGACTTTTAACAAGGGCCTGTGTGGACAGGACAAGGGGTAATGGGGTTAAATTGGAAGCAGGGAGATTTAGATATCAGGAAGAAGTTCTTCCCAGAGAGGCTGGGGAGGCACTGGGACAGGTTGCCCAGAGAAGTTGTGGATGCCCCATCCCTGGAAGTGTCCAAGGCCAGGCTGGATGAGGCTTGGAGCAACCTGGGCTATGGAAGGTGTCCCTGCCCATGGCAGGGGCTTGGAACTGGATGATCTTTAAGGTCCCTTCCAACCCAAAACATTTTATGATTCTATGATGAAATAAACTGGGTATTTGAGAGGTAGTGTAATCACATGTGGGACCTAAAAACACACGTATTTATTTATCCTTTCTAATGATCTGAATTCATGTAAACCTTTAATTCACCATGTGTTTTATAATGCAGAGGAACCAAACTATTGTATGCAATTCTTATAGTTCTGTAAAATACTCTGTCTAAAAGATTTTCTGCTTCCCAATCTTACAATTTCATTGAGCTATGCTGAGAAAAATAGACCAGATTCTCAGATGATATGGAGTGACCCCTTTGTATTATGTCTCTCTGGCCATGAAGTTGGGGACTTGCACCAGTAATATAAATGCACAAAGAAATGCTCAAGAAATGTTACAAGACACGTTTAAGAAAACAACATCACAAACATCATGTAATTTTCTATATCTACGGTTAGTCTGATAGCCACAAAATTATCTATGCAGATTTTGGCTGGGAAAGAGATAAAACCTTCATAGCAGCTCATATAGGGCTCTGTTATACATTTGTGCTGAAAACAGTGTCAACAGCACAGTGATGTTTTCATTATTGCTGAGCAGTGGTTACAAAGTCAAGGCCTTTTCTGCTCCTC
>NW_010235315.1:10373-13620 GCF_000690775.1 Eurypyga helias
GCTGTGTTTTTTGTCTTCCAAAGTAACAGTTATATATGACAGACCCCTGCCCCCCTCAGGATGGCTGAACACCTACCTGCTAATGCAAAGTGGTGAGTTAATTTTTTTTTTTTTTGCTTGCCTGCATGGCTTTTGGTTTACATGGTTAAGTGTCTTTCCTCAACCCAGGAGGTTTCTCACTTTTGCCCTTCTGATTCTCTCCCTCATCTTGCCATGGACGGAATGAGCAAGTGGCTGTGTGGTGCTCAGTTGCCATCTGGGTTTTAAACCAGAACCATACCTTAACCTTTGAGCTGTGAGAACAGTGTGATTTGGAATTTTGAAAGTGTCATGCAGCTGTAGTTTTTGGGAGATAGCTGACTTGGAGATTGTTAATCTATTACAGTGATGGATAATGTGAGCCCTTACTCCTAAAGTGAGACCCTTTTCCATTTCAAAGCACAGAAATGTATTTCCAATATTGGAAGAAATAGATGATTTTTTTTTTTTTTTGGGCGGGGATGCATTTGAGCAGCTTGGGAAATAGAACGGTCTGATATGACAGCAACCATAGGAAAGATGAGAGTGAAGAGGAATGTACCAAGGAGTTTGCAGCTCATGCAGAAAGGGTCGAATCTAGTGAGAGAAGAGCCATCAGCTTCACATATAAGTTGAAAAGGGAAAATAATTTCTTCTGTAAATAATTTTATTTCTATTGCTTAAGCACTTTGATCTATTTAAGGTGTTGAGCCCCACTGCATATTATTAATAAAACCAGCGTTTTAAAATTATTATTTTAGAAATGTTTTAATATATTCTGTGGGATCTTGCTGTAAGGAGAAAACATAAGAAAACAGCCACAGATCTCCAGCTGACATTGTCTGTATTACCACAATTCATAACATGAAAAAATCCTTCCATATTTCACCCAAAGGACTTATCACAACCCATGCTGGCTTTTGTTTCTTCATTCCTGTCAGTTCCTAAATGGATCTCATTTCCTTTTCAGAAATTTATGGAATCACAACAAGAACACTAAACAAACCCACAGCTACAAAAAAAGTAGATATTCATTACAGTGCAGCCTCCCCTCTGAAGTAAGTATGGTGATCTGTGGTATCTTCTTTGAATCTCAGCTCACAGGAGTAGATATGAAGAAGCAAATGCTGTATGACAAGGGGAAAAGCAGACCTATGTTAGCCTTACTGAATTGTTCTCACTATAAGCTGAGAAAAGTAGATTACTTTCTGTAGGACGCCATCTTTGAAAGAACTTTAACAATCTCCCTTTTACTTCAACAGCAATGCTAAAACAGGGTTAATTCCCCTGTATTAGACCCACAGGTAACAAAAAGTGTAAGGCAGGGTGAATGACACTGTGGCTTTGCTCAGGTTGGGAAGTATAGCATGATCTGCGATATTGTATTGGAGAGGATTATGTTCTGAATGTAAAGAAATCAAACCTTTATGAATCCTGGAAGAGGTAAGAAAAGTTTTAAAAATTTTAAAATAATCCAATATGCCATCTTCAGAATTGTCTATGAAATACAATTTTCAGTAATGACCATGTCACTGTCTTGTGTTTGGTTGCTCATTTAGGTGCTGCTTCACATAAGAAGCAGTTCTAAGGAACTGCATTTTTTTCTTGAAGTAACATAGGAAAATTCTGGAGAAACTTTGAGTAGATTAACTTGTCACACAACTTTGTTCTTCAGCTCTGAGAAGAGCAGGTCTGTGTTATTTCCTGACAGTGATAGCCAGCTCTGCGCATAACTAATGTTGCCAAAGAAATAGCAGCAGGGATAGAACAGGCCCCTTGCCCTATTTCTCCAAGTGCAACAGGCAGATCCTCAACCCTTCCCCTTGTTCTCAGTATCTTCCTCTCCTCTCCTGTCAGTCTATGAAGGCAAGAAGGAGTTACACATTTAATTCACCTTTGAAAAAAAACAAAGGGGAAGACAAATGGGTAGGTGAACAAAAATGGTTAAGAAAAATGCCTTAGCTCCAATGTTAAGAAATTCTTTTTGGTTAGAAGTAGGTGGAAGGGCACCTGTCCTTTAGCTGTTTGTCTCTGTTGTGTTCAGTTTGCTTTACTGAGGAGCTTCATTGGTTTATTTCATCCTCCAACAGCCAAATGGGATGTGGAATTTAAGTAGTCACATATATGGAGATAGAGATGAAGAGAAAAGTGACTGTGGAAGGTTAAGTCCAAGGATAATTTAGGGAGTAGAAGTCTCAGACTAGAGTGTGAAGCCCCCGTTTTTTTCACACTATAGCGTCTGAGGTATATTACTTTGTATACTTCACAAAATGTGAAGAGAAAAGCACAAGTGTACACTGTCAAGTCAATCTGCTTGCCATTAGTATTTCTGTGTATTTTCTCTCTTCCTGCTCTCTTTCTTTTTTTTTTTTTTTTTTTTTTTCCCTCGGCCTCCTGCAGTTACTAGCACCATGTCGTGTGATTTAGATAAGATCACTTATTTCTGGAGTGAGTTCCAAGTACACTTAATATGTAGTTCTGGGAAAGCTTAATATGCTTCAGTACAAATGAATAATCTGATTTCCAGAATGTGGAAGTGCCTACATTGTCTTTTCACATATTTGTCTATTTAAAGATGGATGGTATATTTCTGTTGAAGTAATAGAGCAAATAAAACACCTTGCCCACACTTAAGACTAGACTCCTGCTCTGACTAAAACCTGTGGAACTGAAGCAATGTAAATACTAACTATCACTTGAATCATAGGAATCTGTTCAGTGCTTGCATGTCCAGCTGCACTTCCAGGCACCTCGATAGTAATGGCTGCAGAGGTTGCAGTGGTCAGATCCTTAGCCTGAAGGTTGGCAAAGACCACTTTATAGAGATTGGCTTGAAAAGAAAGAACTGAGCTTTCAAGAAGCCAAGCGAGAGCTCCATAGACAGTGAACTTTCACAGTAATATGTTAATACAGATTCTTGTTACCAATTCTGGCAATTTATACAAGGATCAGGATGGATGCATTTTTCCTGCTGGTGGATGTTTAATGTTGATGGTTCTTTCATTTAAAATACACATCCCGTGATGTACAAGCAACTCTTTCAGCTGTGTTCAGTGAGCTTTTCATAAGACCTGGATTTTGCTTACTTATAGGCTTTTGTGGTGCGTAGCTTTCTAGATTTATTGATGAGATAATCTGGCTAACAAGGGAGTGTCATGGTTTAGGCCCAGCTGTCAACAAAATACCATGCATCTGCTCGCTCACTTCTTCTCTCTGAAGGGGGTAAGAA
>NW_010235315.1:14069-18237 GCF_000690775.1 Eurypyga helias
GTGGAGCTGGGGATTTTCTAGTAGCTTCTCACAGGAGCCAACCCTGCCTTGAGACCCCCACTACCAAGCCCCCCTGCCATACAAATCCAACACAGAGAGATTAATAATCAATTTGATGAAATGGTTGTTAGTCAGCTCAACTGTGTCCCTGATTTTGCATGGCTATGAAGCCAGCTCGATGAGCAGCGAGGTGGCATGTTGAGAAAACACAATTTAAGTATACCATCATAAAATTCTTTACATTCTTTTGTGCAAACTGTTGTTTTTCAAGGCACAGATTTTTGAGGTTATGCAGAAGTTAAGGTAAATTGAGTAAATCCCAAAATTAATTTTTTTAGGATTCTGCCTGTGGCGGAAGTCATTAGGATGTTCCTAGGTTTGCATATTCCCTACAACATTAGGTGTATCTTACAATTGGCACCTCTCTCAAAAAATAGTCAAACTAAAAACAAGAAATACTGAAGAAATACTTCTCTTAATTGAAAAACTTTTAGAATTACTTTTATTCCTCTTGACATAGGATATCCTTGTTAAGGTTATCACATTGAACTATAGAATAGAACATCATTCAAGTAGCTCAGTAGAGCTGTTCTGGTTGTTGTTTTTCAAACAGCACTACCCAAAACACCAAATTCTAGCCATAAGGCTGCATGCTTTTTAAATCCCATACTATCCCACTATGGCATTTTAAGCTTTGTCATAAAAATCCCATCTGCACACCCAGAGGAGCACAGTGAGACAGTGACAGGGAGAGCGGCCCAAACAGCAGTCTCCACTGTTGCTCTCAGGCATCACAAAAGCCCTCAGCTCAACAGACCCAGCTCCAAACCCACAAGGGAACCCAGAGGTATTGCAACAGGAGTGGGCACCCTAATAACCCAGGCAGAGCTCCTGTCCCATCCTGCGGAGGCTGTCCTAGGATAGACCCAGACCCATGGGCAGGGGAACACCTATGCCAGGCTGGTCACAGGGCAACGCTGTGAGATGTGAGGGAAGAGTATTTTGGGATTGCACAGGGCTTCAGTTTAGAGCAGAACCAAAGGTAGGAACAGAGAGGGGTCTATATTTTTTGGGGAGAAAGAAATATGGGAAAATAGAGGGGGGAAAGGGAATAAGATGGTCAAGATGTGTGTGGACAGCGCTGGGTAGTGCACATACATATACATAAGTATTTTCCTCACTGCAGACTCCCATCCTTCTCATTAAGAGAGCAGACCAGGACAAAGCTACTGGTGCTCTTCGTAATCATGTGAGTGCTCTGTGTATCAACCTGTGCTGAACTGTGTGGCCAGCAAAGTATACGTCCGTATATGTGGTGTTTATAGATGTTTGTGTGCATGTATCCACTGGTAAATACATGTTCAGCCTTGTTGCTAGTTGCACCTGTGGGCATGGAGCTGTGGCAGCCACGGGATTTGGCTTCCCCTGATGATATCTTCTGATGTCATTGAAGATTATAATTCAGAAAAGATTTCTCTTTGTTGAACAGAGTATTTTGTATTTGAAGGATACATTTGAAAAAAGCTGACATATATACTGAATGCAATCCTGAACATCCATCCCTGGAAATGTTGAAGGCCAGGCTGGATAAGGCTTGGAGCAACCTGATCCAGTGGAAGGTGTCCCTGCCCATGGCAGGGGTGTTGGAACCAGATGTTCTTTAAAGTCCCTTCCAACCCAAACCATTCTGTGATTCTACAAATGCAATTTTAGAAAATAAATTGGTGAAGTTCTTTACTCAAAGAAATCTCTAGTTTATGGATCTAGGACAGATTATATGTCAAATTTTAGAGATAAGACCTTTATAAGAATTACTCACCCTGTGATAAAAGTTTCATAATAGTCTGAGTCATTTGGGTTACCTCCCAAAACTTATTTTACATAATTTTAATTATATCTAATGTTAGCAACAAACAGTTACCTCTCCCACTATTTAATCAATCCCAATAACTCCACTGCGGCCAGAATTGAAATATTTTGTTGTTTGCCATATGTGTTCCAAAACCCTCAGATTGCTATTATACATGTGGCGCTTAGGGACTCAGCACCAAGTCCCAGGCAGATGAGTTTCTGGAGAGCAAATCCTGATCCAATATTCAGTGCTTTATTTTGCAAAGGCTTTTTACATGCCCTTCATGATTACAGTATGTTGTGGTTTAACCCCAGTGAGCACCACGCAGCCACTTGTTCACTAATGCCCCCCACACCCATAGGATCAAGGGGGGAGTATCAGAAGGGTAAAATTGCAAAATCTCCTGGGTTGACGTAAAGACACTTAAACAGGTAAGGTACAAGTTGCATGTGCAAACAAAGTAAAACAAGGAATTTATTGACCTCTCCCATGGGCAAGCCGATGTTCAACCATCTCCAGGAAAGCAGGGCTTCATAACACCTAATGGTTACTTGGGAAGTGAAACTCTCTAACTCTCTTCCCAGTTTTTATTCCAGTCATATCATAGGCAATATCCCTTGGGTCAGTTGGGTTCAGCTGTCCCAGCTTTGTCCCCTCCCAGCTTCCTGTGCACACTGAGCTACTCACTGGTGGGGTGGGTTGAGGAGCAGAAAAGGACTTGACTCTGTGTAAGCACTGCTCAGTAATCACGGAAGCATCCTGTGTTAGCCACACTGTTTCCAGCACGAATCCAAAACATAACCCCATACAAGCTATTATGAAGAACTTAACCTTATACCAGCCAGAAGTAGCCCATCATTCCAGTTAATTATTGCCTGCTTTCAGATGTTTCCTTAAAGGTTTGCTCTGACATCATGGTTTTGTTGTAAGAATAGTGACCTATAATAATCTAAGATCAATATGCACTTTGATTTTGGTTTAATGTTATTGTCAAGCAAATTAACATTGTGTTAAGCTGGGTGAAATGGTTATTCATCCTCAAAATGTTCAAGTAATGGTTCATATTTATTTTTATTGAGCTCTTGAAAGCTGTACTCCTGTAATTAAATAATCATTGTGAGAAAACAATGCAATACCTTTAACATTTTCTCTGAGAGGAAATATGGTAAGGAAGCCATATCACATTCAGCTTGCTGTCAGTGCTGCCCTACTTCCTTCATCTGAAATCTGTCACAACTGCCTACTCATGCAAATATGTGTTTAGAACATCATGTATGCACAAACCTGTTTACAGACTGGTTATGTTGTCTAACTAAATATCTTGTAAATCAGTAAAGTCAACAGACACTAAAAAATGAGCAGCTTTTTATGTAGCTGAAGGTGCTAATAAAATCAGATGCTTTCCTCAGTTATTGCAAAGTGTCTGTAGTTTCAAATTATTAGAAAAGGAAAATCAAACAAAACCAATTAATATATCTACTCAGCTATTTGTAACAAGAAGCTTTGTCTAGTACAAGAATACAAGAAGAATCTTGGAAAACTATTCACATCTTGGACATATCTGACAAGAAAACTTTTAGAAGTGAAATCTATTATCTAAAAACCAAGAAAGCAAACAAAAATGCCATTTGTTCTTTTTTTTTTTTTTTTGGCAATAGATGGGTTCAGTGTTCTCAACTGAAGTAGAACTTGAGGTGAAAAGTCAAGGAGAAAGGCAGAATTATATTATATGTGGGTCTGTTTTTATCAGATCAGGTGGTGTGCAACACAAATTGAATAACTCAGTGGCTGATTGCCAGGGCAGGAAAAAGAAAAAAGGAAAAGATAAGGAAGGTAGTTCCCTTCAGAAAGAACACTTTAGTTGGTATACCCCACTTGTTTGTGTAGTATTTGTTTTCCTATTGCCTAACTTCTGTGGGATTTCCACACACCCCGCCCCCCCCATCCGTCCTCTTTATTTTGCCCTTCACCCACTGACAGAGGTCTAAGTCAACCACTACTTTGGATGACTAATTACAATCAATGTAAGCCTTTCCCACTTGGGCCTGCCTCAGGATTAAGTGGTTTTAAACTAAATTAAATAAATCACTCCTTTCTTGGAATTAAAAGACATCATTTAACCTTTTTGAACAGAGAAAACTCAAAAGTGAAGACGTAGAACAGAAACAGGCATTTATTTGTCTCTTTTCACCTTCACACAGTGCCCTTGCAGCTCTTTCTTGTGTCCAGTCTTCATTTTAGGAAAATCAATTATTTGTTTCTGAGGCTCAACAAATTCTGTACTCTGTTATGGTTCTTTGTATAGAGTTTCTCTTT
>NW_010235315.1:18275-23441 GCF_000690775.1 Eurypyga helias
TGCTGCTCTCAGTCCTAATCATCATGAGTGGCAGGCTCTGGACTAGCACTGTCTCTCTTGCTCACAATACACAGTGGATTTTTGTGATTTTTGTTCCCAGAGACAGTTCCATTGCTCATCATCCTTGACTAAAGTCTACTCCCTCCATGGCATTTGGCTTCTCTGGTACTCGTAAGAAAATACAACAATGGTGGACATTTTTTTTTTTTTTAAGAAAATGTTGTTAGTAGGTAAGACATTTATTAAGAAAGTGACCTTTCATTTAAAGATGCATACATTAATTCTGTGTTCATTTCTTTATCCTCCTATTTAATTTTTGTTGGTGATACATCTCAGCCTTTTAAGATCAAAACATTTCAATAATTGACTATGGATATTAGTGTGAATACTGAAAAGATGCATTTCAACTGATTTTTAAGGAACTTGCCCACCAACCTCCCTCTAATTTGGTACTTCTGCTTTTACTGTTGAGTCTTCTTGGGTTTCCTTAGCCAGGTCTTGACCAGTATCCTGCTTTACTAACCTCCATGTTCACCCAATGTTTCCCATGCAGGTTTGAGTCCTGTACAACATTATTAATAAACCTTACTAATGAACATTATTAATAATATGTTACTAATGTAGACTAGATTCTCTGTGCCCATGTTGAACTTCATCTTATCAAAGATAGCAGCTCCACTTCACTTGCTTTAGGTAATCTCATGATTTTATATTTCCCCCACCTCTCCCTGAAAGTCTGTTTTCCCATGGGGCTGGAGTGTGGAGAGAGAGGAAGAAGTGCCACAAAGGTCTATGAATAAATAAATATCACAAAAGAGTACTCCCTTTAAAAAAAAAAACCTCTTAGCTTAGATGTGATGAATGTTAAGGAGTTTCGGCAGAAGATCTAAGAAAATGATTCTTCCATTAAAATCAAGGAAAACCAAAATTAATAATTTAATGTTTCATTCATTTTTCTATGGATCATCCATATTCATTTTTCTATGGATCATCCATATTCCAGTGTAGATTTGGGTCTTAACATTAGGTGAAAGATATCAGGACAGGGGCGAGTACAATTTCACTTCTGCTACTATGCCTTTAATTATGACAAAGCATGAGCTATACTTCTGTGCAAATAACAAGTGACAGAATGTAATTTTGTAGATAGTCATATATACTTGCTTTATATAAAAGCATTCCCAAGATACAATTAAATTATGTTAAATTATTCATTGTAATTATGTTTCATTTCAGGACCTACAATTATAGGAGCTAATACTGATTAGGTTTCATTTATATAATTTACAAAAGAACTCAGCAGTGGTGATATAACCGTGTAACCTCTCTACATGAATTTCAGTGGGCTAAGAACAAATGTTATTCCTCAGAGGTAGGAAACGCTCAGTAGTGGCCACAGGTGCTGACTGCTTATAATTGCAAACTGAGTATGGACTCTTACCCTGTAAGGCTTCAAATTCTCTCTGTATGGTTTGAATAGCTCCAACGGTGACAAGTCAGATTGTTTTATCGTACAAGGGAGGTACTAATTTCTGTTTTCAAAACCATTCTCTGCCTAAAAGCAGAGGTTTATCCTTGATGAGAGCTTTCTTCCTCAGTTTTTCCAAAAAGATAATATCATAAAATTAGTTATTAAGACCATCTGAAGTTATCTGTGGAGCAACACCAGTTTTTACCTAAGGACCATCAGACCAGAGCACGAGTCATCTTGTATGCAGAGAAGCTGAGGACTGCGGGCAGATCAGTGTATTGCAAACAGCAGGCTCTTGTAATCACATTCTCCACATTTTAAATGTGAATACGGTCATAATTAACTGTACCACCTCTCCGCATTGCATTTCAGAGTGGCAATAATACAGCTGTGGATCTGGAACAACATTTGACTACAGTAGCTTCAACCCATTCAAAGACAGCCAGGAATGTTACTCTGCTAATGATAATAATAATGTAACTCCTTTCCCATGAGCTCTTTTCTCAATAAAATTTAAGGCATGGATTTCAGTATTCTATTGAAGTTAAATGGCTGAAATTAATTATTAATGGGTTTGAAATGTGTGTGAAAGTTGAGGGAAGGAGAAAAGAGGTAAAATATGGGCTCTGGGGCAATTATCTGAACTACACACCATATTCCTTATGTGTTATAAATAATAGAGTGTAGCAAGGGAAGAGAATAAAGAAAGGTGCTATCATAGTCTCCTCAACATTCTTATATCTCCTGTAATGATCTTCGGTGTAGAACTCTGGTCATCAAGTGAGGCTGTAGGACTAACTACTGCCCTAGTGTAACTCTGTGTTGCCGGGTGTCTTGCCCCATGCTCTTACACCCGAATCGAAACAAAGATGATTACATCTTCTGTACTATGACAGTTGTGATTTATTGATACATTGATATCTGGGACTCTTCAGTTGCATGACTCATGGGTCCATTCAAATTTATCCAATAGCTTTGATGGGTCAATTTTTATTGGCAGATCTTATGCTTCATACCTGATATAAACCCAGTATAAACTCAGAATTATGTGTTTAACCTTAGAATCAGTGATAAGACCAGTGAATTGATGTTAAATGGCATGTGACAGGTGTCATTCTTGCATTTCCCCATCAGGCATAAGTTTTGATAAAAGACAGTGTTCAGGACTGCCAAAATTAGCCTGAGTGTTGCTGTAGCTTAAGACGTCCACCAGAACACCTGAAATTGTAACTGAGACATCAATCCATAAAAAAACCAAACCAAACCAAACCAAATCAAACCAAACCAAACCAAACCAAACCAAACCAAACCAAACCAAACCAAATAAACAAAAAGAAACCCAACACCCAAAACCCAGTGAAAATAAAACAAAGAGATGGGCAAGAGAGGCTGGAGATAGGGGAATGCTTTTCTAGGGCTAGAATGACTTCAGAACAGGAGTGGGGCCCAGGGAGATGGTACCCTTTACCTCCCTGGAGTGTTTCCATATACACTCCTCCCTCCCAGGATGAATCCCTAAGCAACCTAGTCTGATCCTGTGGCTGAGCCTGCGCTGGGCAAGGGGTTGAATTAGACCCTTTCTAGCCTGAAATGTCCCGTGGCCCTTGATCTCAATGTTGCAGGGCACCTTGTGTTCAGATGTGACCAAGCATTAACTGTAGGCCAAGGAGGGGAAGACAGTTCATCATAAAGGGTTGGCTTAGCTGTGGGGGTAACTGGTTTAGACCTTGCTCTTTGACTGCCAACTTCTATAAACAACTTTTTGCGGAGCTGTTATATTCTTGACATGATGTTTTTTGAGATATCAGTAATGGACAACAAAAAGCCATTTTTTCAACTGTTTTAGTTGCTTCTTCACAGATTTCATGCTGGTAAGGAACTGGTATCTTCTACTTTGTTTACCTGTACAAATATCTGAAAACATGCCTATTGTCTCAGTTTCCACAAGCTTCAAGTGCCTTTCTTAGTAGATTTTCTCAAATTTTTGAGTGCCTATCCCCTTTCATGTTTGATCGGAAGCTCCTATTTCATATACATGTGCTCTGAGTTCTTATTTTGCAGGTTAAAATAGGCTGAAACAAGATTTATCGTTTTCACCACTTTTGCTCTGCAGATTCCCTTATGTTTTGGGATTGCTGTTTTCTCCTTTTCACAAGCTTTTTGTGTGCTCTCAGTGGCAGCCAACGAAAGCAAAGGTGATCAGCTCCTTGTAGAAAGAGGTTATCTAGGACAACTCACTGGATCAATGCACCGTTTGAGGTACTGGTTATAGCATATAAAATGATTTGTCTGCTGATCTCAAACTATATATTAACTTCCAGTAAAGAAATGTTGTAGGGTGAAGTTATTTGAGACTAGCAGAGTTGATGCAGATCTAAAGTCATCTTTGTGTCTGAAGTAACTTGCTGTTATAGATACACATCCTTTAAAAGCACTGTGTGGATACATAGATATTAATTTATTTATCGGCTCTGTGTGTGATTTTTGTTTTTTTTGACAAGGATCAAAGACGTCTTCTAGTGAGACTCAAGATGATCTTTATTGTTTTAAATAAACTCTTAAATTGCAAAAACTGTGTGCTTGATGTAGTTACATATGACAGTGGTTTTGGTATCTTTCATGTTCTTTTGACATTTTTTTCTTTTTATTGGTTTCCTCTTTTCTGATATTAGTCTACATATATGATCTGCATTAAAGTCAGAAAACAAATTCTCTAGAAAAACAAGCTACTGACTAATCAAAAAGTTTTCCCAATGTTTTCCTTTTACAATTAAATTTTAAACAATTTTTAGTGTTACTGAAAAAGTGCTCAGGTGATACTGCTACACTTGTGTGATTCTAGAATTAGATTAGTCTTAATCTGCTTTTGGAACAGAGTAATAAAATATGTCACTTACTTTCAAGTTCTTGACCATATTAAAGGAAGTGATATGAGATTTTGTGACTTGTTTTAGCAGATATTTCTTGTTTTACTGTACAATGCTGCAGTAACTTTAAGGCAAGACAGTGAAAAGAAACTGTTAAGATTTGAGAATTTTACTTTTTAATAAATAAAATCAAGTGACAAGTGTAATAAGAAATTTCACTTTTTATTTAATATTTAACATAATATTATTTTATTTCTTAATTTGCTAGACAACTAGTTCACCTAATGACTAAAGATCCAGCTATGGGTAATATATATAACTCTTACTTCCAGACAGGAAACGTAATAAAAAACAATTTCTGTCTTGTAGAAGAAAGACAGTAAATCTGAAATATTTTCTGAAAGCTTTGTGAATTTCAGTCAGAATTCAAATCACAAATCTAAACAAAGATGCAGCTCCTCATCTTCTATCCATACTTGAACGGCAAAACAAAAGGTTCTTTTTCCCTCATAAAAGGTGTCTCAAGAATTAAGTTTGAAGTTCCTACAAGCTAAACAGTTTGCTTTATGTTCTCCCTTTCTCTCTTTTTCTTACTCCTCTTTTTCTCACCCCTGTGATTATATCTTTTATATAAGTTCAACTTTATTCTCCCTAAGATAGATAAATAAGAATAAAATGCGCTCTCTTTTCAGGGGTAGTGTTATCTGAAAGATTTTACTGATTTGTTAATCAGTTTGTTGGCTGTTAGGTGTGTTTGATGGTAGCAGTATATAGCATCTCTGCAACTGAAAATAATGTTATGACTACAGGTCCTGAAAGAACTGGTGG
>NW_010235316.1:0-41337 GCF_000690775.1 Eurypyga helias
TCTGTGATTCTATGATTCTAACTGTTTCAGCTACAAAGGGACAGCTGCCCGTATATCTGACACTTCAGCGTTATAGTAATTTTGAAAACAAAAATAAAGACAAAACAAAAAACCCCCACAAACGCAAAATAAACATTTTTTTCAAAATATCAGCTAAGGTGTAATCCTTCTTTCAGATCAGTTTAAAATCAAGACTACTGGCACTATGATATAATTCAGTCAACTCCAGTGGTTAGAGTCTTAAAACAGTTTATGAACAGGGAATCAAAACCTTCTCTGCACCCATCCATTCGGAGTGAAAAGAGGAAGAAGCTATGAATGCAACCATATCAAAGAACATTAAGCTACACAATGGTATTGTCATTAGAGCAGAATGAATCAACCTATTTAACACAGCACAAACACCAGGAAATACCTTGAATGAACAGATTTCATGAGGGATATCATGATCCACATACGCATTTTTGATTTGATTACTGTCCAGCACATAATTTAATACAACTACTCACCTTAATGAGACCTGACAGTTCCTGAAAAGCACAATGATCTGTATTTAAACCAATTTAAGCTACATAGTCACAGCTTTGAGATCGTATTTCCCCTCGATATAATGAGAGGAATTTTCTTGAAAACCTGTACCACTTTGTCCAACTGGGCAGTGTTTCTAACTTTACAACTTGAGGAAATGAATGAACTTTAAAATTCTGTATGTGGGAGATGAAAACAAGAGAGATCTGGAAAAAAATATGAATTGCCATTGCCTAGTTTCCCCCAGCAGACAGCAATCCATGTCAGCAGCTACAAACTAGTGCTGTACTGTGCTACCAACCAACGTCAAAAAGCATGCTAAACTATATTTATAACATACTAGAAATTTGATTTTGTTTCTTTAAACAAGCCATAAGTATGCAGATGGCTAAAATGTTTGGGACAGCGGCCTTTGATCTGTGGTCTGCCAACACTCTGTGATTAGGAAAAGGTAGTTAAAAAAGAATTATATTTGAGGTAAGTTGAAATATACTCTTTGGTAGAGATGCTTCCGCTGGAAAATATTTTGTAGTTTGCAAATAAAAAAAGATTGAAAAAGAATTAAATTGACATTTTGATGTCAGCCCTTTAGCTGTGTGAAATTATAGCCTTGGCATATAATCCGTTTGTTATACACTGCATTTGTGTATCAACTGTGGATATAAGTGTCTTGCTGAATATAAATCTTTATCAAAACCAGAGGCATTTCATGAGATTATAATGACTATATTAAAATGTTCAGGCCAGTTCTTTGAATTCCTGTTTCTTTGTGGACTAGAAGAAACAATTTTAAGCACCTTGGGTATTTCATACATTTCAATTAATCAAACCAAGTACACAGCTATGAAAGATTTATTACCTTACAAAAGGAAATACAAATCTTCTCTATAGGATAGTAACAATGATGATAGTGATGACAAGGAGTAATCTATTAGATTATGAGCATGACATATTAATTTTAAGTAAAACATTTTAGTAAGCATTCAGAAGCATTTATTAGAACAGAATAAAACTCTTCCCTTGTCTACTATTCTTTACACCTATGTTCAAACACTGCTTGTTACACACATGATTTTCTCTAAAAATGCTTAATTTAGCCTCAATTCCTTCAGAATTCTGTTTACACTATCTGTAAATCCTGTTTCCTGAGTAACCTCAAACACATAAAGACGTGTATCCTACACTAAAAATGCGCATGTCCCACAGTCACATGCCTTCTGTTCTCCCCAGGTATGCAGAAATTCTCTTCGCTTGTTGGTTTTTTTGTTTTGTTTTGGGGTTTTTTTAGTGTTCCAATGGTTTTTTGGGCATTAAAGAATTTATGGCCCAGGACCATACTTACCGAGTGTGAAAACCTGACTACTACACTTCTGTCCTAATATATTACAAAAATAGTGCTTAGTGGAACAAGCAGGAAAGGTGAACCAAGGAACATCCCTAAATACCAAATAAAACAGCCAAGCTTATAGTTCTAAAAAGCCTGAAAAGAGAGAGCATATCAAACCTTACAGACCAAGATTGAATGAAGGTTTCAGGCAGGGGTCTTGAGGATACCATCAAAGGCTGTTGAGACCACAAAGAGTGGCATTGAGAGCATTTTAGGTGTTCTTTGAAGGTTACAATCTAACTAAATTAAATTGTCTTGCTTCAGAGAAGATAATTAAACTTTGTACTTGAACCTCACTTTACATATTTAGAATATTTTAGAAACATAAAACGCCATGAAGAGCTTTTAGCCCCTCTCTCATAAATGGAGAAGTAAGATTTGCATGGTTTAATACTGAATGACTTGAAGACACCTATGTGAAAGCTAAGATAATTTCAGCAATTATAGTCTGAGGATGTAAAAAGATGAACGGTACCTGCATATGTTTAGCTCTCATTTGGCTGTTGTGTGTGTGGTAATGGCATGGTAAGTTTTTATAAATTCCCAACAACCTGTAACTTCTCAAAATACTCAGCACGCTCACTCCCTCTATTAATTTTGACATTCTCCAAGGAAAAATCAGTCATGAATTTAAAACAATACTGGGAAGACAGACAATCTAGGCAACTTAAAATATAATAACTTATTTCAGCTGTAATATATATGCTATTGGGTCTTTAACAGATTTTACTGTGCAACAACCTCAAGAGCTTACAGAATTCTTGTACTGTTTTACTACAGTTGGAAAACAAGACACGACCTTGGGTTCAAGACCTTTTGTTCAGGTCATAACACAGTATTTTATTATATTATACGATGACATATAGCACAGTAACTCAGATAGACAACACTGGATTCACTCTTCTCAATTATATGAAAGACCAGAATAAGAGTTTGCAGTCTCCTAGTGTATTTCAGGTTCTTACAGTTAACCTCTGGTGTTCTACAATGCTTTATATTTCTTTTTTTATTTTACTCAGCTGAGAGTACGCACGAGAAAAAAGTAAAGCATGAATAAAGGTTCTACAAAATAAAGAGAGAAAAATCTTTTCCCTTACCTAGTTTTTCTCCATTGTCACAGAGGTTGCTGTGACATCAATCATTGCAGTAATTTCACACAGAAGTAGGATTATGCTTTCATGCTTCTTCAGTAATTTTTATGTGTATACAACAATACTTTGCTCTTGATCTTTCACCATTGCTCCCCTTACAAATTCTATGTATGAAAACATAGGAAGTTGGGAAGTGATGATCCCTTGTCAATAGTGAGAACTACTTTCTATTTAACCAGAATAAATGGTTTCTTTGAGAGAACTAGAAAACCACCCATGTTTTTCAGCTAACTCTTGCCAGTGCACATCAAATGAGGAGACCAATCATCGCAGGTGTATTCAGTCCCACAAAAAACAAATATGAAAATTTAAATTCCTAATGAACACCGTTCCTCTCTTTGGCTAAATTACAGATTACGAAATTAATTTCTTTCTGTGCAAATGGAAGACTAACAGAATAAGACTAGTGATCACTGAGGAAAATATCAAAATTACCTGCCTCACCAAAATTTGAAAAAATGTATTTTTAAGTTTCATAAGTAACACAAGGTTTTGCTGAGTAAGAAGAGCAAATCATATTATTTTATGCAATTTGCAGCTAAGCAGAGTTAAAACCTTTGTTAAAAGACACGTAATTGTTAGTCGTGCCACCTTCATTACATAATATAGGTAAAATACATAACACACTGCCATCATTCAGACATGCCAAGAAAACCAAGCCATTAGAATGATTTGGTTTCCAGTTCATGAGACATGACTTCTCAAAGGATAAGACACCGCTCATACGAAGGCTCAAATATTTCCCTGCGTTTACACTGCCCCATCTGGGGATTTACGTGTGAGGCATACATTAGGTTAGCTTTCACACCAATAGGACACTCAAGTTTCACAAGGCTCAGCGGACATAATGCAAGAAGAGTTGAGTGCCTGTATCGTCGTCTCCAGTCTACAAAACTCGTTGTGACCCTCAGGTTTATTAATACTAATTTTAGCTTTAAAACTGATCAGCTTCCTTTACACTTCTGGCTCTTTTTGTACTGGTTTGCACTCCCTCTTCTGCTTTCCTTACACAACTTCGAAGTAACACAGTGCAGCACAAAGACAACAGAGCAGAGAATGATTTGCTGTGCAAACCTGTGTATCAGGTAGCAAAACCGCCAGACACACTTTCAAAAATGCTCATTTTCCATGGTCACGGAAATCAAAGAGTTGAGAGGAAAAATTGAAAAAATGGAGATGAATCACAGAAGGATTTATGGTCTCTACTGAGGCAGCTGTGCCCCACGACAGCACTTTGGGATGGTTTTGGCTTTACAGTCATTGTGGTTCTACCTCCCTGTCACCATGAGTGGAAGCAGACAGGCTACAGTACACTTCTGAAGCAAGAAGGGGCTTACACAGTGATTTCCACAGGCAATGAAACCACATCGCCCCATCAGATCCCGAAGGTATGTATCACACACATCAATGAATCTGCCTGTTATTTCAGATCTCCTAATAACTACTATTACTTTAACAATTACTGAAAGAAATTTTGATGGTCTTGTAACATTTCTGCTGACAGTTTGCATGATCACATTTTAAGGGTGAATGTTCATCTTGCTACTCAAGGTTTATTTCTATTATTTTTCACTGTAAGAAAAAGCAGTAAAGCAACATTCCATAGAGTTGTTAAATCTTATGCACTATCTCCTTATTATTTCTACACTAGCATCTTAAAAGATTTTTATAAAAATCTCTCCATTCCCCAACAACCCACATAAAAATTCATACTTTCATTAAAAATCCAATGGTCCTTCACTGAACTCAAAAGAAATGTTGCTAATGGCCTTAGAAGGAAGTGAAGTTGTGTTTACTTCAGTTGCCAAAACCTGTAGAATACAGAAAGGAATTCTGGATGTGCATCAGCAAGTTGAAAAGTACAAACTGACATCAGAAACTTACACAACTGTGTATAAAGACCTTTCAATCCATGAATGAAATAATACTAATACCTGTAGCAATAATCATTACAGATAGATTTTTTCAACATGCACGGAATGAGCAGATCACATCATCTTTTTCCCAGTGTTAATGCCCAGTCTTAGAGGAATCTGAAATTATACTCAGGGTTTTGGACTGGGGACAAGGCACACATTTATCATTCAATGAGATCTACTGATCATTTACTGATCAGTTGTGATCTGCTACGTATAATGACCAAAATATCATATATGATACATCACTGTTTCAAAAGACAAGAACTTGTCTCTCCTGTATGTTAAATGAACAGACAAAGTGTACTTTCCCACCTGTAACATTTTGGTTTGTGCTCTCTAAATATGTTTCTACCTTACCTAAATCAGTAATTAACTATCCTCTGCATAACATGGATATTAATGAAGGAGTTTTTTCACATAACAGAATCTCAGATCAAGTAAATTGTTTTTCTAGCTAAGAAAGTGAAATCTTTACAGTGTTCAGTGCCTTCTCCTCTAGCCATATTTTCAGAAATACATAGTAATCTGTTCATAAACAAAGGACTATGAAGAAAGGACAAAATAATCTTGTAGTCAAGTCTATTCCAAGATTAGAATATAGCTATCCAACCTGCAAAGGTATTCATTCATTAGCTGAATAAAAGGCTGAGTTTACTGTCATATTTATCTGTATATAAAACATGAACTTAAAGTTAACAGAATGCACACTGATCATTTAAAAAGCAACATGCAATGAACTGTCAAAAGGCTACTCCTACCTACAACCCACATGTTCAATTGTTTTAAAATTACTCCTATTACAATTTGATTTACATTTTGTAAGACTGTTATAAAACCAAAGACATACAGCATGTAAAAAGCATCTCTTTTTCCTCCCTGCAGAACCGAATAATAAATGAAACCATTGTTAAATTTTCTTTAGCTAACAAGGCAAATTTACACAATACTTTTCCACATCATAAATTCTGACACTCTGAAGTGCTCTATTCATGGAGGAAGCTTGCTCAAGATTGTTCGTAACTGTTGCTTTGACAGACCTGCTGCTGCTGATACTTGGAATATATTTGCATAGCCTTTGCTTTGTTAACAAAATTTTAAAAACCCTCGAGATCGGTGGCAACACTATGACATAATAAATGGAAAAACAATCTGAGCCACCAAAGTTTTTTTCTTTTCTTAATCATTCAGCAGCTGACAGTATTGGAATGGCCTGATAAAGCCCTATGGGATTTTTATTTCCTTTGACAAACTATTTCTTTGTTTGACGTGGTAGTTAAACCTTAGAACACTAAGGATGAATAGACCTGGCATTAAGAATTTACTACAAATTAAACAAGTAACTTTTTCTTCCCTCTTGTCATTCTTATCTAAGCTATCTCATATAACAGCGTGTCTACATTCCTAATTGACTCCCACCTTACGCATTAAACTGTCTGCCCATCACCTGGACAGTGTCCCATCTCCCAGCTATACATTCCTAATTGTGGGAAGGAGAAATACAAGAAGCAGAACACAAGAAGAATGCAAATGAGGGCAGAAGTGAAGTAGGGATATCACTCAGCCGGAAATCACAGAAGCAACAAAGCTTGGCTCTTCTGATCTTTGCTTGTACCAGGTCTTACCCTTTTTGAGACAAGGGAACAAGAACGGTACAGGAAAATAAAAACACAAACCTATCATGTTTAAATGAGAAGCTAACATTCACCGTTCTGCTCTCTTTTCCTTTCCTAGGAGCTTTCAGCTCACTTTTATAATCACCAGTGAACACTGAGCAGTAAGTTTTCACAGAACTGCATATTATAAGCCCAGTATTTCATTACTGACTGGTCAGCTCATAGCCCATCGCTACATAAGTAAATCTAACATGTTTTTGCCACACATCACTTTACACTTAACTGTATGTCTTTACACTTGCCTGCCTTGTCAGGTTTTGCAGTTCAAAATAAGTCTTCATTTTTGCCATACTAGGTAACATTGCCTAATGAACAATCATCAGCAATTATGGCACTAATTTACTGTCTTATTTATATGATTTATGAATAAATAGGTTGTGCATACTGCTCACATACACTTGTGGTACTTCACTGGTGAGCTCACTGCTTTGAAATGAGATGCGTGTGACCCTTACAGCTAGGCCAAAAACCCCTGACATCCTACTATGACTTTGCTTGTACTATCCATGCTTTACACAAAACAGTTACTTTATCCTGTTAAATCATACTCGTTACTTCTGAATTTCTAAAATCCGATGATTTGTTACAGATTGTGAAGCACTTAAAATTAGATCTATATTTGTGTATTATAACATTGCAATCCATTCTTGAAATGAAAATAATGTACTTAATCCTACTAAAGATTTTATTGTTTATATCTGTATTTTAAAAAGGAGTATCTACTAGCTTGTCAAATCAAATACTTAAGTAAGACAGGATTTTCAAATACTGTATTTGAAAAGTTAGGGACATCCCCGAGAAAACAGACTTTTAGTTACACTGATAAGAATTAAATTCTAAAAACCCACTAAAGTTATACAGAATAATGGAATATTAACAATTGTAAGAATGGTTCTGATTTACAAATCTGTCTTAAAACAGAATTTGGCATCAATTCACTTTCCCTGCAACCCTGACCTATTTTGAAATTTAAAAATTTCAATTCAGAACACAATCATAGAACCATAGAATGGTTTGGGTTGGAAGGGACCTTAAAGATCATCCAGTTCCAACCTCCCTGCCATGGACAGGGACACCTTCCACTAGACCAGGTTGCTCCAAGCCTCATCCAGCCTGGCCTTGAACACTTGCAGGGATGGGGCATCCACAGCTTCTCTGGGCAACCTGTCCCAGTGCCTCCCCACCCTCTCCAGGAAGAACTTCTTCCTGATATCCAATCTAAACCTCCCCACTTTAAGTTTAAACCCGTTACCCCTTGTCCTGTCACTACAGACCCTTGTAAAAAGTCCCCCCCAGCTTCCTTGTAGCCCCTTCAGGCACTGGAAGGTGCTATAAGGTCTCCCCGGAGCCTTCTCTTCTCCAGGCTGAACAAGCCCAACCCTCTCAGCCTTTCTTCATAGCAGAGGTGCTCCAGCCCTGTGATCATCTTTGTGGCCTCCCTGAATTCACTCCAACTGGTCTATAGCCTTCTTATAAAAATATAACTAGCTTGTGTAGGAACCATTAACATCTTGTTGCTTTGTAGACACCACCTGGTGAGCATCTATGTAGAATATCACAGGCAACTCTATATTAAATTCTAATTATGTTGTCTTATTTATGAAATATCTTGGAAAAATCTGGCAAATTAAACTGCATTTCACCAGTGATGATCTTCTCTGACAATGCGTGCAGAGCATTGATATTTTTTACTTCATACAAGTCACCAGACGTTGCATTCAAATGCACTTCCCTTCTACACAATGAAAATCCAGAAACTGTGCAAATTTTCTTTTAACTAAATATAGGAAATAAGAATAATTAATGTTTTTCATAAAATACCCTAACTTCAACCACCTTTTTTTTTTTAAATGTACAGATTCTACATGCAGAGTCTAGTTACTTGCTACCTCAGATGAAAATGTAAAGTTTGAATTGGTAAGTATTTGGAGAAATAAGAGGATATTTCATTAAATAATGTTAGATCCTGAAAGCACACATGTAATTTTAAGTTACTGCTCTGTTTCTGCATACTGGGAAAATGTATTCAATTGAGAGTCATTAAAAGGAAAAAGAAGTCCCACTTGTGAAACAAGATGACATCCAGAGGTAAAACAAAACAGTGAGTCACCTCCACCAAGTCTAAAAGGTACCTGAACAGTTAGAAAATCAATGCAATCTGATTTTTTCAATACGAAGAGCTTAAGTTAAAAAGATACCATATAGAGGAAATAATGTGGCAGCACACAAATGTGAGTACCAGGCCATCAGAAAAGAAGCTGTTGCATAAATCCATTTAAACTATCACGAAACGTGATCCGTAAAAATCCATTAGTAAAAAAGTATATGTAGTCAAGATTCTATTAACCTAGAAGAGGCAATGTCAATCTAGTTAAATTTTCTGCAAGTAGCCTAGAAAAAGGATGACAAAGCTCATAAAGATATGACCAAAGAGACATGTGATGAGTTGAACAGCATCACATATGAAAACATGTACTGAAGTGCCAGAAAAAAAACTTTCACGAGCTGGAAGTTCATCAACTGGGCATAACCATGAGGAAAAGGAACGTGAAATTTTATCTGACCATAAAATGAACAGTAAAAAGTAGTGCGAACACAGCCATAAAAAGGGAAAGAAAATTCTACTACAAGGTTCAAGGCAGAAGTCTCTTCATTAGGAACAGAAAATATTAAGGATAAGACTTCATCCGGAGTATTGTATGCCATTACGGGAGCCTTACCTAAAAGAGAGCAACTCAAAGTGGAGCTGGCGCAGAGAACCTCTAATAGGACGACTAGAAGAAATGAGAGCTATTATTATAAGATGAAAGTATAAAAAAAATCCAGACTTGTTTTGCATACAAAAAGAAGGCCAAGAATAGATGTTAATATTCTTCACCAAGTATTTTAAATGGCAGGGAGAGAAAAGAGCCATGAGATATTAATCAACTATTAGTTAATTTTATTCAACTAAAATGAAATTAGGTAACTACGCTAACCGGAAATCTAAAGAAAGTTTCATTTAATGAAAAATTAGACTCTGGAATAGCTGGAGCACTGCATATAGATCTCCTAATTACTTTTAAGATAGAGCATAGTGAAGGAGATTAAATTATGCAGTGGCTTGTAATAGCAGGCAATTGGATTCAGTGATCTAGAACGCTCTTACAGCATGTTTATATTTAAACAGCTATTCTAATTCTCCACTCTAAAGTTCACCCTGGAAATGTTTACTTAAACTTATCAAGACATATAAACATTACACTTTTTACATGTGTATAAACATAATCCACCTTTAGAATAACATACCCCTTAGGTATATAAATGATGAATTTGATTTTTACAAAAACCTAAACTGAATGCATAAACACAACACTGGCACTGAAAAGGCTTCTTTCTCTTAATTTTTCCCAAAGTGATTACTGGGGATTTTTGAACCAAATATAACAACAGTATTGACTGGAAATAGCTATTTTCTGACAGGAAACTCAGAAAAGACAGTGCTCTCAGGTAAAATGATTTTTAGCTTTTTTTAAATTTAGAAGAACAGAAAACAACTCCCAAACCCTTTAGCTGCTACAAAAGGATGATGATGATCCCAAGGTCAACAACTTTTGATCATTACTGAAGGAAAAGTTCAATGTCTGGTTTTCCATAGAGAGTGATAAAATAGTCTAAAGGCCTCAGCTTAATGTGATATAAAAGGAGAGTTCTGCAATACTCCTAATGAAAACAAACAAAAAAAAAACAAACAAAAAAACCCCAACCACAAAACAACCAAAAACCAAAACCAACTTACTCCAGTGGTATGTAAACTATATTTCTTTCCAACCTGAATAAAGAAGAATTTGAACATGCAGCTCCATGGCTTGGTGTTTTGTAGGCTGTTTATACGTTTATGAGCTGGTTTCCATCTGCTTTGCATAGCAGCTGATTCCTCAATCAAGTACTTTCTTTTGTACTACTAGCTTTACTGGAAGCTAAGATCGTATGAGTGAAATAATTACATGTAATTTCCATGTGAACTTGAACATCCTTTCAGATATCAGAAAATATATAGTAACATGATCTTGCCAGGCTTCAGAAGACAAGTACTTAGGCACTTATTTAAACCAAACTTTTCCCCAGCTGGATTTATGCAAGAATCCATTTGATCCACAAATGTTCAGACTGCTACAGAGAACTTTTTTCTGAGATGTCTTTTAACTGAGAATCACAGAATCAGAGAATAATTTGGCAAGAAAACTCCAGGGGTCGTCTCGCCCAACCCCCTACCTAATGCAGGTCTAATTAGAAGGGGTTGCTCAAGGGCAGGTCCAGTTGAGCCTTGAATACCTCCAAAGATTGAGATTCCACAAGCTCTCCAGGCAAACTGTTCCAATACCACCAGCCTTATGGCAATCCGTCCCCTCCCCCCTCCCAAAACATCTAATTGGAATTTCCTGCCTTTTAACCTGTCCCCAGGAAACTCCAAAATGACTAAAGCTATATGCAGCCCTTCAGGAAGGTGAAAAGCTTCAGTGCAAATTGTTCATAAAGTTGGTAAACGGGGTTAAATTATTTAAGTCTTCAAGAACTCCATAGTTCACTAATCCTGTTTCTTATTTTTTTCCCAAAAATTATAAACTTGAAATTACAGTGTATTCAGTCCAACCATAAAACACATGTAGTTTGACACACTTCTGGAACGTTAATCCTTGGTTGTGTTTTGTCACAGAGAAAGCTAAATCATTAGTCCTGAATCTTTCACATATTTAAAGCAGGTTCATTTTCCATATCAGAGTACTAATATAAGACTCAGTTTTCCATGTTTGATTCTTGGCCGGATATAAAATAATCAATGGATATAAAATAATCTCTCATCATTACCTGTTGACATGAAAAAAATTAAGACACAAACTGTAAACACAAAGCGGTTTACAGCTCAGTATTTTTGCACATTCTCAAAATAACTGATTTTTCAGTTATGATAAGGTTTCTCTTTGGAAGTGCCAGTAAATGGAGTTTATTGCTCTCCATTTGCTACAATACTGTCTTAGCAGAAACAATTCATTACTGAATAGAATAATTCTCACTGGAATAAAGTTTCATTTTTGTTACTATACAAATATTTGTGTTCCTGTTCACAAGCTGGACTACTGACAACAATATAAATAGCAATACCAGCACTTCAAGTAAAAACATTACCATTTTTTAATAAATTTCTCTTTGTCATGGCAAAACCATGGGTAATCCATTACATTCCCTAAGAGACACTAGATGGTTCCACTGGTGATCCTACAACATGCTCTGGTCATGTTTCAACTCTCCCATGGGAAGTAAGAAGGAAATATCCTACTATTTCATTTTAGCAGTATAATTATCTTGAGTATACTCTTCCCTAAGGTAGCACAGCATAACACCAAGTATAAATCCATTTGAAAATTTCTATAAAAGAAACCTAAAAGACACAGTATTTCCAATAATGAAATATCAAATTAAATAAAACTGAATTCAATAGAACCATCCAGCAGAACTCGTTAATGTTAGGATAAGCACACTTCCGGTTTTACTCTGCAAAACACTGCCATGAACTTGGCACAGTAAATTCCATCCCCATCACATACCTCCTGCAATACCAAAGACTTCTGCATCATATTGACAGATTTTACATTTATTTTCTCTTTTGATTTGTTACAAAGTGTATAGCTCAATTTGATTTATAAAAGTCATCCTCAAGTGAACCCAGAGCTATTGTTGTGTCTTACAAAAAGAATCCAGAAACTACTGCCTCCTCTGTGAGGCTGATCATTAAATATTCATGCATTTGGACTGATCGTTCAACATTCATGCATTTGGACCGACTTCTCCATGTGAAATAGTTCTGACATCATGCTGCTTCTGCCTGTAAAACTAGTGAGTTAGCGGACACACAGATTAGTAGATGAGTGAACAGAATGTTAAGGAAGATGTCCTTGATAGGACAAGGGTAACAGGTTTAAATTGAAAGTGCAGAGGTTTAGATGAGATATCAGGAAGAAGTTCTTCCTGGAGAGGGTGGTGAGGCACTGGGACAGGTTGCCCAGAGAAGCTGTGGATGCCCCAACCCTGGAAGTGTCCAAGGCCAGGCTGGATGTGGCTTGGAGCAACCTGGTCTAGTGGAAGGTGTCCCTGCCCATGGCAGGGGGGTTGGAACTGGATGATCTTTAGGGTCTCCTCCAACCCAAACCAGTCTGTGATTCTGTGATTATCTGCTGAAAAGATGATCAGAGAGTTCTGGTTCTATTAGATGGGGGGATAAAACCATCTTAGTTTCATTACAGTTATTTTACATTATTCGTCTTACAAAGAGGCAGCAAATTATTTCAGGCAATGGCTTAATTCACAACAAAAGTATTTCGGGGTCTTTTCAAAATATATTCCTCGCCATTTATCTTTATTGCTTGTTTATCTGATACCACCTCTTTGTGGATCACGCGGACAAACACTACGGCCTTGTCTAAAGCAAGAGAACAGCAGAACTACATTCTGCACAGTAGGGGTTTGGCACAGCTTCAAAAAAAAAAGTTTGTGTGTCTATGTCTTCTTCACACTATATTAACTGATAAGTTTTTGTGATAGACAAACAGTTTTCTGAAGTGAGAAGATTTCTGCTGATGATCCTGAGGACCTGAACCAGATTTCTCTCGCAGCTATGAAGCTGGTGCTCCAAGACCCCTTGTCAGAAGCACCGCATACGGCAGTGATACAGCAGTGTTTTAGATAGAAGTGAGCTTCAGTGCACATAAACTGAATTCCTGTCCAAAGATTCTAAACATGAAGAGTGTTTAATGTGCTCTGAGCACTAAGGGACATTAAGTTCAACAGCAAAGATCCCAAAATGAAGTACAGATGTCAGGTCAAACGCACCACCATTCCTGTTGCATCACGCTACATGCTAATGCAGGCGTGTCTTAAAGCCTTGGACATGGCTAACTTTACAAAACACCTTGACAACAGAAGACTGCAAAAACAGACTAGAATAATTTTCAGTTGGAAGGGACCTACAATGATCATTTGAGTCAAACTGCCCAACCACAAATGAAAGCATGTTATTAAAGGCATTATCCAAATGCCTTTAATGTCCAAACAGTGACAGGCCTGATGCATCAACCACCTCTCTTGTGACGCTACTGAGGAACCAATATAAGAAGACCAAAAAAAGAAAAAGTCTATATAGGAAGTGTGCAAGAAAATCACATAAAGTCTGTATTTTGGTTAAGAGAATTAATTTCTTCCCCCTCCCTGTCCCCCTATAAAAATTATGGACTGTGTGTAGTGAGTATAGAGTCAGTTAGTGCCAGGCATAAAACATATAAAAACCTCCTCAGAAAAATTACAAGAAGCATGCAGACAATTATTAGTTTTCTTTTTAAAAAGCGCATAACATATAGAACCCACATTTCCACATCTCTTTGTGTGTTATAATACACATCACAAGACTGCTTCCTGAGAACCAAAAGTCATTATCACAGGACTTAAATCATCCTTGTTTCCTTTCCTGCGTGCACAAATGTGCATAAAATTTTTTTCAGAAAATCTTGGCTGGCCAAGCATGGCAGGAAATGTAACGCAAGTTCCTGTAAATTAAAATTATGGTAAGAAAATCTCTAATGTAATAAGACATTGGCGACTATTGCCCCTTTCAAATGGGAAATTGAAAATTTCAGCTCAAAGCTGAACACTTAAGTTACCAAATAAAAAAAAATAACCCACAAAAAAGAAAAGTGGGTAGCTTCCAGGAGACTCCAGACTGCACATAAGAGCAGAGTCAAGTCTGAAGGGACCAGCATATGTTTAGAAGCTTTTCCACTGATGGATTTCATGCTGAAGTGGACAGAGAGGTGTGAGGCCCCAGTACTTTCCATGGCAACTGTACAAGATGGCATACATACTTTGGCTGCAAAGTCGAAAGTGAGGTGAGACAGGAGTGCACAATCATGTAAAGAGTTTGGGGATTTTGCCTCTAAATAAACATATGAATCTATCTTTCACTCACTATTTCCATACAGAACTAGATACCCTGAAGACATACCCTGAGGACTCCTCCAAAGCTGCATCTTGGCTACCCCTGACTTCACCCAAAATTTTAACTACTGGTGGTGAATGGTGAATCAATATTTAACTTCCATTCTTTGCCGTTTTGCCTATCACATTTCACATTTATATCGTTCTGCATTAATTTCATCTCTGACTCATTATTCCTCCTAAAAATGTCCTATCCCCTTAAATGGTGAATTATTCAACTCACTTGGCCTTTTGGTATTTTTCTGACTCTCCATTCTTCTCAGGAAAACTTGCACATAGTTCTAGTCTTCTAGACTTACTTTTTATCCTTCAATTGCTATCTTCAATGGTCCTCATGTTCCTGAATTTCCTGCTCTCTTCTGTATTCTTCCCCACTGCTGCTCCACAAAGAATCAATGCAGTCCTACTGGTATTCTCAAGACGTTATAATTTCCATGCTCCATAAACAAGGAATGTTCACCACCGAAAATATAATTTAAAAATCTTTTACTATTTTCTAATGGAAATAATTCTTGACTTTTCTTAGGATGCTTATTTCTCATTTACCAATGTGTAACCCAAAAAGTTATGAGCCATGTTCTTTTCCACTATTTCAGTACAGAGATAATATTAAATATATTCATGTTAATTACAAACAAATCCTAATTGACATGAAATCAGTAAAATTTCACAATTCTGCACAAATCAAGATCAGCCTCTACAGCTAATTACACTTACACCACAGTTTTCCCAAACTTCAGTTGAAGTTAAAGGCATGAAACGCTGAGTTGGAGATATGATTCAGTTCTTCACAAAAAGTTTTCTATTACAATATGTCACCAATTGAACATTAAATAAATAATCACTTGCGTATTTTGCATCTCTAGTTCAACCTAGTTCCTGATGAAACAGTGAATGTTAAAAAAATAAAAACCATCTGAAATTAATTTGTGGACCATTGCTATTCTTCTGTTACACACTTTGTTCCTGTGACAATGAGAAAAACATACTGTGTCTGAATTACAGATATTCAGTTATAAACGTTAATGTAGCATATTGAAGGAGATGATTCATCTAAAAAGCTAGCATTTGTGATAAACGTACCTGATTAGTTTTGGGAAGGGAATGCTGAAAAAAAAGGAATTACAGTTACAGTGAAACTGTGCAAGTACTGCCTGTATTATAACAACATCTTAGCTAGAAATTATCATTCTGGGCCTTATGCAATTATACATCATACTCAAGGGCAGGTCCTGCACTGAAAATTTCTTCATTCAAGAACCTTATTTCATGATTAAATAAAACTGCATACCAGGGATATCCACATTTCAGGTATCTAAATTCTGCAGGTCGTAAATATGAATTAATTTTGAACAGTTACTTCAGAACTTTTCAAAATGTTACTCTAATCTCCTGTTTCACAGTAAGTTCTCCAACATACTACCATTGGAATGGCATCAAGTTGCACCAGGGGAGGTTTAGATTTGATATTAGGAAAAATTTCTTCTCTGAAAGGGTTTTCAGGCATCAGAACGGGCTGCCCAGGGAGGTGGTTAAGTCACCATCTCTGGAGGTATTTAAGAGAGGGGGAATAAGGTGCTTAGGGATATGTGGTGGACTTGGCACTGCTGGGTTAATTGTTGGTCTTTATGATCTTAAAGGTCTTTTCCAACCTTAAAGGTTCTATGGCTCTATCTTGTCCCTGAATCCTGAATGTACAGTAGCAAGCCAAAGTTCACAATCACTATTCACGTTTCCAGAAATGACTGTTCCAAGTATTGCCTAAATATCTGTAAATTATTAGCACTTAGGAAGGGCAGGGAAAATATTTCATTGTAATTCTAAAGCTGCATTAACATTAGAGTGTAATTCTTAAATTTGAGATTTAAAGTAGTTTTCCATCTTTCAGAAGTAGTCAACCTTGCACTCACATTCACAGTTAGGCATCTGTACAGAAACAAGTAGTTAACAAATAGCTTCAAAATGTGCATGTTCTAATGAAGAAAAGACTGTCAATGATCTCCCTCAGGAAGCACAAAACCATAAACAAGTGACCTATCCACTATAAGATTTCTTACAAGGAAAATATTGAAAGCATCACAGAGGAAAACAACTGTGGTTTTTGATGTCTCAAACTTCAAAGTATAGGTTTTCTTAAGATTTTCCGACAGATGCAAACAAAACGTGCACACAGGAATAACCAACAAGGCCACTCTCTGGAAGACCTGATGTCTCCTTCATACAGTTGCTTAGGCAATAAAACCCTTTCTCCTTCCCTAATTGCCTATTTGCTTTTCCCAAAGAAACTGGACACATCTCATGCAGCTTATCTTCTCTTCCAGAATCAAGTGTAGCTTTTTCTTCTTTTTGTTTCAACGGTCTCCAAATCCCATCACCTCTTAGGCAGCCTTTCCATTTAGTCCCTTGTGTAAACAAACCTCCTCTTTGCCAATCCTCACAACCACTTTTTCCTGCTCCATACTTTTCAACACCTCTCTCAGTCACTACCCTGCAAGAAGAAAATGTTTGTCTCTGTTAACTTAGTAAGGTCACTAAAACAGAGGTTGGTTGAAGATAGCAGAGCCTCTGTGCTGCATCTGCTATCAGGTCGTGCAGTACCCAGAACACACCCCCAGGTTACAAGAGATAGCAGTGAGGGCTGTCAAAGACTCCACACGCGGCAAATACAAGCACTAGAAGCAGCACATACTCCTCATGGCTTCTCAAGAGATGGTTGTTCCCCTGGAGTTACCTGAAAACCATATTATAACTCTGTTACACAGAAATGCAGACGCCTCACACTAAAAAGATCCAGCAGCTTCTATTTACGTGGCAAATTATAATGTGGCTGCTAAAGTACTTTAGTTTGCAACCACAGCCATTTATGCACTATATTAAAGTTGTCCTATTATAAAGATCAGACACTTGAAGAGAAGCATTTTTCAGGAAACAACCTATGACAAAAGCTGACAATATTCCCACTACTGATCTGAAGAACACAAGATCATTTACGAAGTGCAGGAATGGAAAGATCTTCTTATATAAAAGAGCATTCCCGTCAACACAGATCTACAGGATACCAGTAAAACAACATGTGCAAACAAGTGGTTTGTAACTTTTGTAGGGAGGCAACTCCAATTTCAGGCAGGAATACGCAGTGCATGTTACCAAGAGCCCAGGAGAAGACCACTGAAAGTCACACAGAAGGGAAAAACATGTCTGTTGAGGTTCTGTTCGTACACAATGGTGTTTCTTACTGCCACAAGACAAAAATCTTAGACCAAGAGCCAGGAACACTATTAGATCCTACAGCACCCTCTTGTGCAGCTGTTCCACCACGCTCTTTACACAGTGCATGAAACACTTCAACTCTTAGGTGTTGCTGAAGCTAAATTTTGGCGGGAAAAGGCAGCAACAGAAACCTCCACTGAAATTTCTCTACAAGACATTTGGTTTTGCCAAGCCCACATCCCTCAAATTCTCCTCCACGCCCCCTGTATCTCCTCAATTCTCTCTGCCTTAAGTCTCCAGCTCCTTTCTACATCCTACTGAAGCTACCAGACTGACCTGCGAGCATGACTCAGCTGTAATTACATTAAATTCTAATAAAGGCTCATGCATTTGACAAGGCAGCCTAGCTTAACCCCTGCCTCTCATACACGTGTACAGCAAGCAGTCAATCTGAAGTGTGGCTCAATAATATGTTTTGTGAACTCTCAGTGCAGTAATTCATATTTTTATGCTGTTGTTTTTGGAAAGCTACATTTAGTAAGTTATAAAAAAGATCTCTTCCCTTATTTCTATATTGAGAAAGAATCCTAATTGGCCAGAACCAGTCATAAAAATTTAACCATGTTTCTGAAAACACAAGTGCCAAAGGGTAATGCATCGCTAATGGTTGCCAGTGGAATAAATAGCAGTTCTGACGTCAAAACTTTGTTACACTCCAATAACTGGCTCACTTGGGGTTTCAGGTACAGCAAGCTACATGTCAGTTTTAAATAAAGTTATAAAAATAGAATACATGGTGAACCATATTGTCACTATGCAACCTGAAACTACATGATTTATGTCTAATAAAATGTTAACAAAGGTGATAGATGGTATAAAAATAGTATTTTCTACCTCATAATATCTTCTTACTTGGGTTTCAGAGGGCAAAACAAGCAGATATTATTTCTCTTTCGTTTTTCAAAACATATGGCCAAAACCAGAGTAAGCAATTTTGAGTGAAAGCGACATTTTTTAAACATTTATAGTACCTTTACCCAAAAGACAGTCTAGTAAAATTCCAGTTGTAAAAATCTGCATTACGATAGATCTTTGATTCCCTCTCTAATAAACACATTCAGCAGCAAGTGGATTTCCCCTGCCTTTCAATTCCTTTCACAGAACAACTATTTACTAAAATAGCCTGTTTAATCTTGTAAAAGATGCAAGGTAGGGGCCATGCTTGTATAATTAACGGTTTACGGGTTCAGTGATGCAGCTGCCCAGATGATGGACAAAAGTATGGTGCATGTGCAGAGCTTAACACTTGAATCCTTCCAGCTGTGCCTACACCAACAGAAGTTTAGCAGTGCAAACTATGGTTGCATCCACAGGGAAGGGAACAGCCTGGACAATACTCTTAAGGTAACACACAAACCTAGAGATAGACCGATGTGAGAGCACGTTCTCCGAACTGTTATCTGGGGTCCCATGTAGATAAGACCACACCATCCTGATCAAACGCTGTCACTAAACGTTACTAATGTTTTCCTTTCTAAATCTAAGTCTGATCACACAGTCTTGTCAGAATATAGCCATGATAACATTTTCCATTTCAGGATAGCTGAAATGCTGAGGGACTTTCACAAAAGAGATCACCTCATATCCAAAAATGAGGTTAGAAGAAATACGCTGTTTTGCCAAAAATTTGATGATCATGAAATTGAGCACATCCAGTTCCCACAGTTCTGGAGCTGGAACCTGAAGTGCGATGACAGTGTGAGAGGCAGCTGTGGTGAGGATTCAGGAGGAGTTAAAAGCTGTCCAGCAATTAAACCCTCTACCCTGTCACTTGGGTGCAAAATGTACATCATCCCGAATAATGCTAAGGCAGAGACTGCAGGTCCCCTAAAACTCACCCTGAGATTTGTCTCTGGAGATGTGCTTTTCAAAGGTTGCTGCAAGGGGTCATCCTCCTTTGGTCAGATTATGAACCTCTGAAAACTGCTGTTTCCCGACTGCACAGAGTTGTGGCTTACAATGGGCTTAAATGGGGCCAGGGGGTGGGAGGAATGATCCTCCTCAGGCATACTCCGAACGGGAAGTGAAAAGGATTTTTCCTGCCATTACTCCCCACAAAGGCCAAGCATCCATTCTGCCACCCAAACAGAGTAGGGAGGCTGGTCCTTTTGAGAAGAAATACCCCTGAAATGGTGCTCCCTCTATTCCTCTCGGCAGGCAGCTTGGGCAGAGCCTGTCAACTGTTCGTGTAGTCACTAATAAATCTCTTTCACTTCAACAGCAAGACTTGTTCATCTCAGATCATTTCTGTCTTGAGCACCTTTTTAAGTATTCCTGGGAGAACAGGCATTATTTCCATTTCAGAGATCAGAACGTAAGCTAAGCAATCTAAATATTTGTACCACACTCTGCATTTCTGCAAATACACAGAAATATTTTTGTTCACAATTAAAGAAAAATGCTCCATGCAGCCAAAATAAACCCAGTTGGTCTGTAGCCCCTGCAGTCTACCAATCTTTTGTAAAAAAATTTAAGAAATTAAGTTATAGAGTCAGCATATGTGACCATTTAAACACTAAATCACATGATATTAAGTAATAATTATCAAATATAACAAGGTTAGTATTGAACATCTGTTCCTTTCGGAAAGGAAAAGCATTAGGACAGGTGGGACCAATCTGAAAAAAAAAAAAAAAAAGCCACAACAAGTAACAGGGGAAAAAACCTGCCAAAAGAAATTCTGACATATTGATTAACATGAGTACCCAAGGTGTGGCAAAAAATAGCTCACTACATAGACTTCAATGTTTTCACTGGTGAGTTGTCTACTCCATTTTCAGCACTCAATCCTGAGTGGAAGGAAGGTAATGGAAGCAAAAACTGTCTGCAAGTACCTTTCAAACAGTAAACTATACTCTATTTATATATTGCAAGCATGTGTTTTTCAGCTGCAAGACAGCCTTAATTTTCCAGTAGGGTTTCCTCTCCAGTGAGTAGCAGCAAATGCTAAAAAGAACAACAAAAAGCAACAAGCAACAACTGCCCTTTCAAATGACAATGGACTATGAACACTAAATTTCTCTCATAAGATAGGGCAGCTTTTAATCCTTTCAATCAAGGTGACTGGTTTTACTTGCCATATTCATTTAAATTGCAGCACCAGTAACTTTCTGATGTTTTATTTTCTGACACTGCAGAATAAGCATCACATTTTAAACACACCACTGCTCAAAAACACAGACCTAGTTTTGTTTGTTTTGCTTTAGCTGCTTTATCCCCCTAGTATCAGCTGGTGCACTTGTCTAGGTTGGCAAAAGGAAATTCATCTCAAGGGGGAACAAGTGTTTCAGCCACAGGTTTTTATGAAGAACAAACAGCCAGAGTGATGACAGGATCATCTAAGACCGAGCTTGCTGGGGGCAATGGTGAAGCAATGCACATTTGCTGCTTTAGCTACGTCCCCTTTTTTATCAGTATCTCTAATCTTGTGCTGCACTGAGATTTCTACCTTTTGTCTTCCCACTGGGGAACTACAAGTTTAAACCCTTTCTTATCTGACAGAAGCAGCAAAATATCCCATCATTACGAACAATATTCCAAATACTCCTTTTGTTTAAAAGCCATTGAACACTGACCATTAGAGAGGGTAAGAGCTCTAGGAACAGTACATTGGCAGGAAAGGCACTGGTCCCTGCATCCCTGACAGCTTCCCTCCTTGCAAAAGTCAGAGCGGGCAGCTCTAAGCAGTACGTCCTACCACTGTCCAATTACTTGCATCTTATATTCCTTCCAGTGACGCCCTCTTGCCATCACCTGATGCAGCCCAGCAAGGAAACCACACTTCCACTTCTTGCAAACAACACGTGACTCCAGTCAAGAGTTTGGCCACGGCAATCAATTCTTTCAACTCTCCCAAGTACTTTCCAAGAAAAGCTGAAGTGTGTAACAACCTCGGACAATCCTTGGTTCATTAGTGCAAGGCAAACACTCAATCCAAAACAAAAGCGTATCCTAAAATTCTAGATGACTCCACAAATCAGGCAATAAACCAAAATCAGCAGTATAAAAGTTGACACAACACCAACATGCCAAACTAAAGAGATACTCCTTCGCCAAGCTGTCCACCTCACTCTAAGTTCAAGCAAAGACCTTATGTAACTACTCCATCTTCTGTTCCGTACATAAACTGATTCAAATTAAGGCAGGTTTATGTTGAATATACTAAATAGAAAAACCTTCCGAGTAGTATCTGCAGGGGCCTACAAGATCCTGTGAACAACTTCCAGACTTTCCCCTGTGATACATGCTTAGCCTTCCACCACAAATATGAGAGTTCTTTCACTCAGGATAGTGATGCCAATGATATAATTTTCAATAAGAAACAAAAAATCCATCTATGAGTTTTGAGACCTTCACTTTTTTTTTTTAAAGTTCTTTATTTTTTAATAATTACAATACTTAGGAATAACTTAATTTTTTATATGTAATTTTATATCTAAAAGAATTTTCCTCAAGGGTGGGAAAAATATTTAGTTAATAAGACATCAACATTTCACTATACTATTTTATCACATTACCTTTAAGACTAAAGTTCTTATATTTTACAAAGTACATCCTGCATCATGAAACCCCCTGATGTTTCTAATAATTTCTTCAGGTCAAAGAAAATACCCTTTAAAGAAAATATTGACCAAGTTGTCAATATATGAACACGTTCTCTCAATCAATACACTTAATTATGAATGTATTTTAATCTTAAAAGTGAAACAGGATGGAGATGTACAAATGTCTCCTCCGTGGGGAGGAATAGATTTAAAGAGACAGGTTGTATTTAAAAAAAAAAAATTTAAAGGATTGTTTCTAAAATTAACAATTCAATTTAATCCATGTCTGTCCAGGCAACTTATTCCATGTTTCAATGTTTCAGTGTTTATTTTGGTCTTTATGTGATTCTCTGAGAAATAATAATATTACAATATTCAGTAAATGCTTATATTTTCCCACATATAGAAATTATAAAGTTTAAGCACTGCATCTTCAGAAGATTTTAATGAGAGAGGAAAAAAAAAGACAGATCAACAGCATGCAAAGTGGTTTTAAGATTAAGAAACATTATGAAAAAAAGAGAAAGTTACTTTTTTCTGCTTTACCACTCTGAATGCCAGTACCCAGACACGAAGAATAATGAGCAATTCCTTATAATGCAAGCAAGAAGGGAGGTAAGAACTTGGTGACGAAATGAAGACTCAGTAGCACCCTCTCTCCTTGCACTGTTTTCATGGCTTACACAGAAAGAAGAAAAAGCGTGGAAGCACAAATTGAAAGATCAAGTTTAAAGAAAACCGAGAAAGGTTTATTTTAGTTTCAGATGAAGAAATCAACTGGCCAGACTCAAAAGACTGATTAAGTACTCAGGGGATGAAGAAAGATCCTGATTAGTAAGTTAAACATAAAATCCAGCTTTCTGCATTGTGCCTTTCTTCTGTCATTGCTTGTGTTGCTGGAATTCCCTATTATACCCTAAAATTCTAAGATGCAACTTTCCTAAGTAGGTGAAATCTTAGCTGTTCCATTTTTAAGTGGCAACCGTAAGTGTCTTGCAATTACTTTCAAAGCAGCACACTTTCCGTGTACGTTCAGGCCCGCGAGGTCTGAAAGTCTAATCCAATCACCCAGCTAACGTGAGCACTGGGTTTGTGGAAAGAATGCTTTCTTACCAAGGAAGAGGAAAACAGGAGAAGATGCTCTTGATTTGTTGAACCTAACAGACTCCTAAAACTCTTAAACAAAAGCCATGATTGACAACAATATTGTTCTTCTGCAAAACAGCCTAATCAAGGCACGAATTTTGTTTGTGCTAAAGATTAGTGCCTGATTCTGGTGGAAACTCATCTAGGACTAACTATACAGTAATAAGCCCACATTTATTCCTCCTTTCCCAACCTTCAGACGTAAAGTGCAACAGAATAACTCTATCTATAGTAGTTTTATTGCTGACGGATAAAGACAACGCAACAATGAGAGCTCCTAGAGCAAACTGCTGGAAAGCATTTCATTTTATAATTATGAGCCATAGCATAAGCAAAGAAGAGACCAAACCTTGTGACCAACGTTCCTGTCGACCTCTCAAACAGAAAAAAGGTGAGACAATCTAGCTAAGAGAAACCCCTTTCACTCCTAACTATACTCAGCATTTTCACACAGCACCAGAAGAACGTAGCTTTACTTTGCTACACATTTACTTAATACACAAAGAAATTATTAAACATACTGATAACATGCAACCTGAAAACTATTTTTACTTGAAAAATCACATCATGTATCATGATATATTCAGAAGATGATGCAACGTGATCATATGAACTGCATACCCAAACTCTTTTAAGTACTAATTGTAGCATGCAAACTTTAATAGACATTTTCAAATTATTTAGGGTACTGCACAACATGCATCACATTAAAAATTTATGTACCTTCTGTTTGAGCCACAAGAGTAATTTCAGAAAAATAATGATTGCAATCAGAGGACATTTAACTGCTACAGTTTCAGCTTCTTTCCTTCTCTTAACTGAAAATAAACTCAAAATACCTACTGGTTTAGCATTTAAATAATCCAGTCTTGCAATAACTGTATAGCCTTCAAAGACCTTTAAAATTAATCAGAACTGGAATATGTATGTCCAGAAATGTATGAAGAAATCACACTAACTTCAGACTAACAATAGTTGTCACTTTAACCCACAAGCTCTCCAATATTTAGTTCAAGAATATCAAGACTTTCATACCATTACATGTACCTCCCAAAGCAAAGGAAATTCAAATAGCTTGCAGCACTGCCAATCAAAGCTTACATACATGAAATCCCACCCCCATATAGCGACAGACTTACAAGTCACCTACACCAAAAGAATGCTTTCATCAGAAAAGACAAGTGTTATAAGAGCCTGCGGGAGCTGGAGTCTAAATTCAGCAGCAATTACAAAAATCAGTATTTGTAATCAAATTATCTAAGTATTACTACATAGAATAGAATCATAGAATCATAGAATGGTTAGGGTTGGAAGGGACCTTAAAGACCATCCAGTTCCAACCCCCCTACCATGGGCAGGGACACCTTCCACTAGACCAGGTTGCTCAAAGCCTCATCCAGCCTGGCCTTGGACACTTCCAGGGATGGGGCATCCACAGCTTCTCTGGGCAACCTGTCCCAGTGCCTCCCCACCCTCTCTGTGAAGAATTTCTTCCTGATATCTAATCTAAACCTCGCTGTTTTCAATTTGTACCCGTACAAATTGTACATGAAGTCTGTGAGGAAAATTTTTAAGTGAGAAAGGAAATTTTGTCAAAGTTCTGTTCAGAAATACAGGAATTGCCTTTGTATAAGTGAATGCAATCACCCTCCACACCAGGAGGTGTGTGAGGGTACAAAAAAAAAAAAAAAGAAAATACATCCCGTTGTTTCACATTGAATAAAGTTTTGTCTCTTTAGAAGGAACTAGCAATCATTAGTTAAATGTTTATAAAAGATTTAATCTTTCTTGTAAGGAGCCTGAGATTTAAAAGGCATTTAAGAACAACACAAGAAACTGTACTCTCTAGACAGAAACCTTCAGTGTGGTCATGGAAACGGCTGGCTTCGTTGCTCTTCCAGTTCTGCAATACCTGAACTTACAATGCCTTCCTGCTCTAATGACAACCTCCAAAGAGACTTATGAGTAACAGAAAAAGAAAGAAACCTACAAAAATATTATATATTAAGACTGATATCCACTTGAGTGAACGTTCTTGAGAAAAAGCCATACAGCATCATTTGGTAAACTGAGTAATCACTGCATTAAATATAAAGTGGAACGTTTAGATTCTACATAAAATTACAACAGAAAAAAAATCATTATTTGAATTGGTATTTTGCTTTCCTTACAATAAAACAAAATTTTATAGTATCAAGTGCAGCCAATAAGATAAAACTTATTTTGACTTCTATAATTTATTTTCTTTGTTCATCTGCATCAATTGCACTACAGGCTCCTGCTGTTTATTGCCCTGGTCGATTTTAAGCCCTTAGGTGACTTGTTAGCAAATGATTTGGAAATAAAAAGTGACGCAAAAAGCTGCGTAAATCCTTATTAATCGTTAACTCACTCTACCTCCAAGCCACCTGCAATACCTCTTAAAGTTGATTATGGGACAGAAAGACATCACAAAAACAAAACACTGAGAACATTCTGGTTCTAGTTAAAGGGTGCACATTTTTTCATATAAAGCACTATTGAAATTGTCATTCGAGCTTAAAATATTCAATGAGCTTGACTAAAGCACTTTAGAGATGTGTTAAACCTGTAAGAGGTTGTGACTGAATTGAGCACTGAAACAGGGAAGAACAAACAAAATATGGCACAAACTAATTCTTTTAATCAAAAAATGAAAAGAAAACTAAAAACCCCAATAGTTTCAGAAATGTGTTACTCATCCTGAATATTGTTGACGTAGGGTATGACCTAAACCAATTAAGGTCTCATTTTGCTTTTTTTCTTTAAATCATGTAACTATAAAATGAAGTCAAATGTAAACATCTAGTTTCCTCTTACCCGCACAGAAAACCTTCCAAGACCACAAGCTACGTTAGTACATGAAAACTGCTTCTTCATACAGCAATGCTTATTAAGAAGCACTGACCCTTGAACCACAGCTCTTTTTCTCCAAATCTTATCACAGGTGGTAAAGTACCAGGCTACCATCCACTTGCATTTTTACTTTTACACAGAAACCTTTAAAAAGCTACCCAAAAAATCCAAAACCTCAGAAAGAAAAATGCTCAGAATTTGCCATTTAAAAAAATCATTTTCAACATATAAGGTTGTTTAATACTCACAGCACACGTTTGTACTTTTTTTAAAAAATATGGACATATTCAAAACGGCTTCAGGTCTGGGATAATGACTTGAGGATTTTCCAGCGTTTAAGATCATTTTTCAAAGAAATAGAAGAACTCAGCTGGGTCCTACACAACCCTAAAAAGTATAATACTTGCTGTTGAGTTTAAGCAAAGCTGTCAGTGACACAATTGACTTAAATTAAAGAGACTATTTTAGCAATTGATATGCTATGCAGGTTGCAGTGTTTCTCCTCTACAATAGCCTTTTTAAGACAAATACATGTTACAACTCATCTGTCAAAGGCAATTTAAACTTTTCAATACTAGGAGGATTAGAAATTGCATTCATTTTCTAATTGAAAAATGGAGTAAAACTCTATTGAATTTTCTTCCACATATTTATTAAGATACAAACTGCATCCCCGCATTTAACTGCTTTCTGGGAATTTGTACTCTTGCAATACCAGAATATTTTCTTACAATAAGAAAAAAAAAAACAAACCTACAACAAATGCAGAAGTAATGAAAATGGGACAAAGGCTGTAAACGTAAGAAAGTTCTGGGACAGTTTCATATAGTGTCAAGAGCAATACTTGTAGTACACTATACAATACCCATACTAACAAAAACATGGAATCTGTAAAAACCTTTGGGTATCAGAAGCCAACATTCCAACAATATTTGACTTCACGTGTCTCGGGTCCCAAGACAGTCTCAAACAGATTTTGGAGGAACAACAGTGAATGGTGCATTAAGAGGTTATTCTTCATGGAAGGAATAAAACTGTCAAAAATATATGTTGTTATTGACATACTAGATCCTTGGCTAGCAGTGCCATTCTAAGGCTTTAGGCAAAATTACTGATGAACCTGATGGCAGTAAGGAAGGCAAGTAGCAGACTAGAAATCCCAGGATTCAGGAAACACCTCAGCCAGTCTAAGAATCAGGTAAGCAGGCCTTAGGAGGCTCTCCTGACACGTGAAGGAACTCCAGATGGCGGGTCAATTCCCATAAACAATCCTCAAAGCGCAAGCGAGTCCATGCCCATTCAGGATGGCGAAAAAGGTAGCCACAGCAAGAGGGCAGGTGGGCTAGACAGAAATCCTGACAGAGCCTAAAGGCCAAAAAAAGGAGGGCCAAGAAAGAGAAGAAGGACAAGCTACCAAGGAGTGTAAAAGCAGAAAGATCAGGTGACATACATCCAAAAGGGTTGAGAGCTGGCTGATGCCACTCTGTCGGCTTTAGGACACTGTGGTGCTCAGGTCCCTCATGGCTGGAAAAAGGCCATGCTAGCTTCAAAAAACAGTCAGGAAGGATTGTGCAGAGCACTACAGGCTGGCAGACCTCACCTTCATCACTGGGAAAATTATACAGTAAGTCCTCATGGAAACTATTCCCCAGCACATGAGGAGCAAAATGTGAACCACCAACTTAGACTTAGAAGCTTCAAGACTGGGACCAAAATATGGACTTTCATTTCCATAATTATGGTTAGAGAGAGGAGCAGACAAGAAATTTTTAGTTCTGCACACTTCTAATTCTCTATATTCAGTATCATTAACTATGAGAATTAAAAATGGGAACACATCCTTTTGAAAACAAGAAATTCCCCTGATTATACAATGAGATTCAGTTCTTGTTTCTAGTTTTAGTAAGACCAAGATCCTAGAGCCATAAAATCATTGTACAGAAAAAAATAGTATAGAATTTTTTAAAGTTTTTCAAATTCATTAGAATTGTTTTATTCATATTTCTTTCTGCAATATATTTGAATTTATAATAAACTAGCATCTCAAGCAAACAGCTGTGAAAAAGGACATCAAATTAATATCAAAAGACTACAGCAGCTTTTTTTTCAGTCCATTTTTTATCTGTAAAATATCCAAAGAAAGCGAATTCAAGGTTACCATCATGTACAGGACTGCGCAAAACAAAGGAACAGATGAGACCAAGAATACCAGCATCTTCCATACCTGCCACTTATTCTGCTAAATTGCCCACAAACCTATAGTATTCCAAATACCTATTCACAAGAATGTTACAGGTCTCATCTACTTTGCACTATAAAACATATTTAAAACAGCTCAAACACTGTTTCACGATAGTGAAATTGGTCATAGACTGTCTTACATTACCAGTCATTTTAGCTAATAATACAGTGAATCTATTTGAATGTTAATAAAAGGTTATTTTGAAGAAGAGAAAAATATTTTAATTACGTGTTTTATTTTTAGGAATCTAAATTCTTTCCATAGCTCAGTGTGCTTTCCAATCATGCAGAAATAAATTCATTAATACTCTACAAATCATAAACCACAATAAAAAAATTCCACCTTAAACATATTGTAAAATAATCCTGTTTGTGGTGTTCCTCTTATTCCCACAATAAAGAATACCACACTATCATTACCCGTCATACTCAGTCTTTCTTGACTTCAGGATTTGACACATATAATAGATTCACCTTGGAAACAATAACTCTCTGCATAAGAAGAAAATTTCATGTTTTCTACACATTTTTTTGTTAGCCTGAACAAAAGTTGCCCTCTATACTCTTGGAGCCAATAACCATGATGCTCCCTGAAGTTCTTCTAGGTGAAATAAGCTTTGCTGCAGCATAAAGTTGCACAAAGTAACAGCACTGATTATTCAAAATGGGCACACATTTTGGTACTGCTGGTTGGAAAAGGAACAAACTGGACAACAAATTCTGTTGTGACACACACAGACTTTTTTGGTGGGTTTGGGTTTTGTTGCTTTTTTGTGGTTTGTTTTGGTTTTAATAAGATGAAAAGGTACTAGCATAATTTCAGTATATTATTAGTTCTTGGATTAAATATTTCTAAATGCCAGAAGGCCACATCCTAATATTGGGCTCACCAAGTGCTAACATCCACTTCTTTTCATAAGGCAGACTGTGGAAAGGGCTGTTTGGGCAAGAGTGCTCCTCTGCTCCATACCTGGTTCCATCACTCCACCTCAACCTAGACTGTATTGCAAGGAATCAAAACTCATTCTGATGCTCAGTCAACTGAATGAGATTTTTGCCTTGTCTTTTGCAGCAAAACCTTCTCTTCATTAGGAACAGCTAGTAGTCATGTGAGATGAAGCAGGATGAGCTACAACCTTAAACTGACAGAAAATGTAACATGCAGCACATGTCTTAAGAAGGAGGGGGAAGACAATGCAAAAGTTGATTAGGCCTTGCCTAGTAACAGAAAAGTTGGCTTTTTAACAGCTGGTCTCACAGTTTCACAGGAAATGGGCAATTTCAGGAGGCAAAAGCACAGGTTTTCAGGCCCCATTGTAATAATAATTAAAAAAGGTGTTTTTCCAGAGATAAAGATGCAATGGCTTGGGGAAAGGGAGTGTTCCTTATCCACCTCTTTCCATTCCCAGCCTGCTTCAAACCAAGTGAGGGTGGTAGCAGGTGGCACTGATCACCTTGGAGATGAATGGCCAATCTGGATATAATTATCAGAAAGAATTTGGTTCTGTTTTCCTCACTCATATTTAAAATATTAAGTTTCAACAGCCTCTAACTTCTCACGCGCAGTGTAAGACCGTATAGTAAACAATATCAATATTACAGATTGTTTCTGCTATTGAGAGATGACATTTGTATTATTTCTTACGAATCTGTGTGGGTCAGGAGTTAAGGCCACTTACTAGTCAATACTGGTCTCAAACACTTGCACCATTCAATGGTGACAAGGCCACATGTAACTTCCATTTCAAGTTACATGTTTTCTCCACAGAGGTTTTACATAGAAATTCTCCAAAATCCCTCCATCCAAATCTTTGCTGCTTGATCAGCCTAAGTTGCTGTATCTTTCAACATCCAAATACAAAGCCAGCAATTAACTATCTGATTTTACTTTCAGTCCTTTGAATATTCTGCACAACACTTGGAATAGCTGAGTCACAAAGTCCAAAATCAATTAAAATGCAAATTATGTTTATTATTATGACAAGAAATAAAATAGCATTACATAGTCAAACTCAAAGTAATTAATTTTTATGGTCTATGTCACTTATATGCATAATCCTAATGTACCTAATATAAGAATAACAGTATTTGAAGTACAATGACTCAATCAGAAAAATAATCTGAACTCCAAATAACTTCTCTATATATTTATGTATTTCGTACTTAGTTAAGTGTGAGGCTCAATACTGATACAAAAATGTGTTGACAAATATTTTCATTAGTTACCTGCTTTCCTTTCTCTCAACTTTGAAGAAATACAATTATGATGAATCAGACACTATCAGCTTTTTTTTTTTTAGTTTTAGCTAGTAAACAACAGGTTTAGCTTAAATATTACTGTCTTGACCTTCTCTTACTAAGTGACAAGCACCTTTTTGTCTGTACTTTTATATCATCTCCACCTTCATATGAAAATGCTGGAATTGTCTACTCTCAAAAATTATAATCTATGACTGATGAAATATAGTTTTGCCTTCATTGTCTGATACAAGGTGGAGTATTTCAATACAGTTTATGTCCTCGTTATGTGCAGAGTACCTCAATGCTTCCTATTGTAATGTGAACTAAAAACATACACCTCTTCACAAATAGCAAGCTAATACACTAACTGTTGCTGAGAAATAAGAACATACCATCTTCTCAATAGGACAAAATGAGACAACTAGCTAATAGGTACACAAAACTTTACCATAGAACCTATGTTCTCTTCTCTTCCCTTCCTCCTTTATTGAAAAAAGCAGAATCTTGAGTTTTGCTGTTATAAACATAAAAAAATATCCAAAGTACTTCATCAGTTTCCTTTATGAAATGCAAATTATTTTTATAAACAAACTGTATTGCTACTCTAATGAATATATACTCAGAACTCAACTGTTCACCTACAAAAAAAATAAAGCTTTAAATGTTTACAAAAGACATCTGTAAATATATGGGATTTGACACACACATTTATAATGTTTTTAAGTAGATTTTAAAGTTCAACAAATAGAAAATTTTTCACATGTATTTTAGTAATGGCATGGTTACAAAAGTAATAAAAAGTACCTAAGTCATCTAAACACCTCTAAGAAGCTTTCTCATCACAACCAAGAAGATGTAAAACTGGCTGAAAGGAGGAGTTGATGTCTCCTTTATGGATCATGTAAGTCCAAAGATTATTTTAGCATCGTAATTATTTACTTTAAAAAAAAAAAGTGTTTGTTCCTTTTAAAATACAAACCTACAGCTCAAATTAAGCTTCACAGAAGTGTGCTCAGAAGTACTCTGTGTGTAAGAGCTATAACATTAAACTTTAAAGATGTTCTGAGCCCTTTTATAGCACACTGATATAAATGAATTAAAAAACACAATATAACAGACACATCTGAAACAACAGCTGATTAAGGTAACACTTGGCACTGCATTCCATATGAAATTGAGCTAGCAGGTATACACAACATCCTTAAAAATAAATTAAGGATCTGGATATTTGTAATGAGAAGAAATTCAAATCACCCACATTTAGCTCCACGTCCTTAAGGAATATCTAGAGGGGTTTTTTTGTTTGTTTTAAATTATTTCAGAAGCTTCTTGTCCCTCTCAATCAACTTAAGAAATAAAAGTCCTTTCACTCTGTAAGAACAGTTAGCATTTTATACTATTCCTCAGAACACTGATGAAAAACTGTGATGGAAGAAAACTAACATTCAACAGAACGTTTCTTCATCTCTTGAACACGCTCTGTGGTCTAAAAGCTGTAGTTTTTCAGGCTGGAAAGTAATTAAGCTGCTTGGCCTATACTCCTATTGTCTAAAGATGCCTAAGATGATTCAGATACATGGGCAGATGGTCATATTGACTGCCCCGACCTAGCAATATCTAGAACAGAGGGTATGAAAAGGAATAAAGGCAAGTGGGAATAACTCACAAAACCAGAATCATTTCCTGCACGTTTGGATGAGGATCCACTCGGCAGGAACTCTGAAGGAGATGACAATATGTTGTCTCTCTCAATTTTAATTTAAATCCTGCAAACATCATAAACCAATATAAAACACTAACATGGAATGTGACTCCAGGGGCCACCCTGGGATACTCACTACTGCCTGCTAGAGAATGGTGCTGCACAAATTTACCATTTAATGTTACAGCACCATAGCATAGGAAGATCAGAAAGTGAATGGATTTTAGAATCCTATTGTGCCTTAGAAAAATTGAAGACCACTCACATCAGGTTACAATCTACAGTCTAAAATTGTTCCCATGGAACCTGCCTGAGGCATGAAGCTGGACTAAATGACATCCTAAGAGTATGATCCCTTCTGATGGGAATGATTTTGATATTGTGGGAGAAACTGCCTAACCCAAAACTACCATCCAATCTGATAAATACCAATTATTCACAAAATTCTAATTTTCATTTAATATTGAATATTAACATTCAAATGCAAAATGACTCAATAACTGTAGCAGAAAAAAAAGCATGGAAATAAAGCAGTTCATTGTTTTAAACAAAGATGTTTGGAAATCTTCCTCCAGAGCTTCAAGTTAGCCAACATATCTTCCAAGATTTTCCATCTAAAATAATATGATAATGCAGCTCTCTAGCCTGAGATCAAAGTGGCAGCAATTTGTTTTCCTAAACCAGTAACATATAAAAGGGCTGTCCTGATTCATCTGACTGGAAATTACATTAAATCTAGCACTGGTACATGAGATGATATGTACAAAACCAAAGACAAAACCCCAAACCTATGACATAACATTGAATATAACTATAATAATTAATAACTATCAGATAGCTTTGGCAAAATAAAAAGAGATAATTATATATATCATTAAAAAGATTAGTAGAATCTTGTAAATAGAATGAGTCTTGATAGACTGATTAGTATTCAATTATTCTCCAAATGTTTCTATTTGTAAATAAAATAGTGGGAATTTCAACCTAACCACATGCCTTAAAACTACTGCCATTGTATATAGAGGCAGTATTTGGGTATCGCTATGTTCTTAAAAGACACGTTACTCCTTTAAGATTTAAACAGTGCAAATAAGGACTTCTCTTTTATGTAACCAGAATATGAAATTTAAACTCAGCTACTAATGTTGGAAATGGCCTGTAGCCATCCCACCTCAACGCATGAGCCAGGCAGATCTCACAAGTTAAGTAAGAGCCAGGTCAGGATAGTATCAGGTTGCAAGTGAGGCAGAAAAAAATCAGATCTCTAAAATTATTTTTATAAATTTATGGGTTTAAAATTCAGCACATAGAGAGCTTTTCCTTGTCATTCAGTATTAAAATTCTGGTATGAGATAGTGCTAAAAGAATTCTGTGACGGAGAGATGAGATGTTGATACCATATTCATCAATGCATCAATCCTTAACATCCTATACCTTAAGCATAAACAGCTCTGCCTGGAGGCTTCCAAACATACATGTTAACTTGCTTCAGTCAATACAAAGTGCAATCCTTCCTGCTCTTACTGACTATGTAATATCTGTAAGAGCTGTTTTCTGGCTTCCTGTGCATACAATAATTAACAACTCCCACCACTGGAACTAAATAGCAGTTTTAAGACTCACTGCATGGGCAATATTGGCACTGACAAAAATTCTCAGTTTAGGACCCCACTGAGCCTTTCCCACATATATGGATGTGGTGGAAACTCACTTTCACACACATGCCCACCCTGTAAGATGCAGTGTATGTATGACCTCCCTCTGAGGAGAAGAAGAAACATGCTGGAAGCTGAATCTGACCAAAGAACCACAGTAAAACACCAGAGGCATGCTTAGTAAAGCCTGCTGGACCCCTTGCTTATTCTAGAAACAATTTTCCCTTACTTCAGGTAACTCACAAACTTCCTCTCCCTTAGGCTTTTTCCTCTCATCAAAAAAGTTCAATGGGGCTTTTATATCTTAAAGACTGTGGATAATTACACCTTCAACTGAGTGACACACAGACACTACTGAAACTGCAGGAGGGAAGAGCTTAACGTAGTTAGACAAACCGTTGCATCCCACTCATGCAAACTTCCCAAGCTACAGGTGGACACCCGAGGACTGGCTATCTGCTCAACCAGTACCCTCAGTGTTACCATCTTCATGGCTTTCTCCTAGCTACATCTTCCCAAACGTACTGCTAATACTGAGCTACGTGTTGTAAAGATTTGCACATAATTTCTCTTCTATCTCCTTTTCTAAGGAGGTTCTCTTTGCTAACCTGGTCTTAAATTATGCTACATTTTGAGGATGCTTAGGAGGTGTTCGTATACCTCTGGCTGTTTCCACATGAAATGTGCTCTGTTTAAGCCATACACATGCATTCTCCTTACATGAATAAGCCTACAGATTGAACAGATGTAAGATATTCTCTAGATTGTGCCCTGTGTTATTTTTCATAGGCGACAATCTTGTTAATAATTGTGGTTTTCAAAAACCCTATTGTGGTGGGCTGACCCTGGCTGGAGGCCCAGTGCCCACCAAAGCTCTATCACTCCCTCCTCGCCGGGCAAGGGAGAGAAAATACAACAAAAGGCTTATGGGTAGAGATAAGGACAGGGAGGGATCACTCACCAATTACCATCATGGGCAAAACAGACCCAGCTTGGGGAAAAAATTTAATTTAGCACCAATCAAAATAGACTAAAGAAGAACTAAAAACCAAATCTTGAAAAACCTTCCTCCCACCCCTCACTTCTTCCAGGGCTCAACTTCAGTCATGATTTTCTCTATGTCCTCCCCTTGAAAGGCGAAGGGGGACAGGGAATGGGCGTTTGGGTCAGTCCATCGCACGTTGTCTCTGCCGCTCCTTCCTCCTCATGGGAGGATCCTCACACTCTGCCCCTGCTCCAGCCCAGGGTCCTTCCCACAGGAGACAGTCCTCCACCAACTTCTCCAACGTGAGCCCTTCCCACCGGCTGTGGTTCTTCAAACTGCTCCAGCATGGGTCCCCCCCACAGGGGGCCATCCTTCCGGAGCAGCCTGCTCCAGCCTGGGTCCCCCCGGGGTCACAAGTCCTGCCAGCAAACCTGCTCCAGCCTGGGCTCCTCTATTGACAGGGTCACAGCTCCTGCCAGGAGCCTGCTCCAGCGCGGGCTGCCCACGGGGTCACAGCCTCCTTCGGGCATCCCCCTGCTCTGGCGTGGGGTCCTCCCCAGGCTTCATGGGGGTCTCTGCTCCCCCATGACCCTCCATGGCTGCAGGGCACAGCCAGCCTCACCATGGTCTTCACCACAGGCTGTTGGGGAATCTCTGCTACAGCGCCTGGATCACCTCCTCCCCTCCTCCACTGACCCACGGGTCTGCAGGGCTGTTGCTCTCACATCCTGCAATCTCTCTCTGCCTGCCTGCAATTTCTCCTCCCTTCAGTATGCTCCCCCCCATCTTAACCATGTTATCCCAGAGGCATTACCATGGTTGCTGATGGGCTCAGCCTTGGCCAGTGGCAGGTCCATCCTGTAGCCAGCTGGCATTGGCTCTGGCAGACACAGGGGAGAATTCCAGCTGATGGAGTTCATACATAGCACTTGCTCTCTACAAAATGACATTTAACAGATTTTTGTCAAAAGTAAATATATTAAACTGAATTTTTATATTGCAAAGTACTTTGTTTCTACTATGCATTTTTGCCCTGTAATTTGGTTTTCCCACCTTTTTGCTGTTGTTTCCTAATGAAAGTAGATAACAAGAGTTGATGGTGACTCGGGGGACAGTGGTGTGGGTATGCAGTTTCTCAGTGTGTATGTATATGCATACAAATTGTTTCTAATATATGAGTGCAGATATAAAATATTAAGTTTTACAAACTATATTCACAGCAAATAACAAATTATTCTGTTAAATGCCTAATTAAGAATATTATCTTGATGAAGAAGCATCTGCATTTGTTCCCATTATCTCTTGATTTAGCCAGGAAATACCCAACAAAATATTAACGAACTGGTCTTAGCACAGCACTGCATGCTAGTCACTCCATTTCAGCTCCCTGCTCTAAAATCCCTAATGAAAACAAACTCATCTTTCAAATTCCTTGGCAGAGAGGTATTATTGGTAACTGTGAGTGTATGACTGCAATAGCAATTCAGAGTATTACCACAGGAACGTTAAATAAATTAAGAAAACAATCCAGTAATGTTTTGTTCAGCTAGTTAACATCATCAGTTACATAAGAACTTGATGCTGAGCGTAAGACACAGAAACACACACCTACATTGCGAAGAACATTTAAAAAAAGACTGAGCATTGTACTACGTGCTTTTTATGGAAATGCTTGTAAAGATTTTTTTCACGAGCTGATTTATTTTTTTTTTTTGCACCGAAACCTGCCAGGAACTGCTGCTTACTTTTCTTTTCCACTATGATTTGCCTCTGGGTATTGCATATCTCAAAATGAAGAGATATTGCCTTTGTACAGCTTACAAGGTACAGGACTAAGGACACATTAACTAATGAGTTGCCTCAACCCCCAAAAAGGAAAGACTTCCTTCCTCTGCCAAGAAATTTTTCCTTTCAATCAGGCAACCTGCTTTCCTGTTTTACTTGAATTTACATATTTACAGGAAGAGGAAAAACTAGCATTAGTGCTAGTGTGATTACACCACCAGATGAGTTTCGTTTTTGCCACGGTACATTCCGGTCACTGGCCAGTTTGGGATACAGGGTCTGTATTGAGTTCTTGTAGAACCACTGAGAAGGAGCTTATCTGTCCCAGCAATATTTATGTAACAGAAACACTTTCTGAACTTGAAATTATTAGACTGCAGTCTGTATATGGTCAAGATTTTGCAGCCCGTACAATGAACTGACACAGTGTCATTATGTCTACAAAGAAAGGAAAATTAAGAAGTACAGACACACAAGATTTAATTGCAATCTCAAGTGATGTGGGTAGTGAACCATCTATAATTATGCTACGTAAAAGACAACTGACACTCAAACTGACAAGGTTTCAAGAAAGAAAGGGCCAAGTTACAGAAGTATGCAAAGAGTGAAAAGGGGAGAAAAACAACTGTTAAGAGTAGGCTATCGCATGTGTTTTGTATGTAACGATAACTTTGAATTCAGCCCAAATTTGAACCAGGAACTAAACGTACTGAAGGATCAGATTGTATGTATGAAAGCAAGCAAAGGTTTCTATTCATTCTCAAACCTGCACAGCTGGAACTTCAGCAACAAGAGAAAGAGCAAAGGAAAAGTATATGCGTTTGTTACCCAAATAAACTTTTTGGGGAACAAAATAAATGGCAGAACTCCTCTACTTTAGTATAATGGCACTTAAAGGCCTTTTTAGTGCTCTCAATTGCAGTTTTCCATATCATATTTAAGACAACCCACTTAGATAACTTGCTTGGGTTTGAGAGGCAGCCAGGTGCTGACATACATGGAGAATTCTTTAGAAAGAAATAAAGCTATAGGTAACTACTTAACTTAGATATAGTCAAGATATCATTATAATGATAGGCCTTGATTACGCACTGTTAATTGTATCCCTTGTGCACTATAGCCAAAAGTTAAATAGCAGCTTACAAAAATAACAAATAGGTACAAAAGCATAAATATATTATGTGCTCAGCTGCAATTCACAAGCACTTAAAATAAGCTTATTGCAAGTGAAAAAGTCCCTTTTTCCCTAGACCTGAACAAAATACATTCTATTTTCCTCAGAACACAGCTGATGGTTCTATCCCACATTTTCTGTAAACTAAGTGTAACCCTGTAAGCAAAGCCCATAAGCTACATCACCTCAAAATTACTTCAGAACAATAATAAAATGGTAGTTCAATTGTATGAGGAGTTTTATCCCTATTTATCCCTACTTTTGCAGCACAATTTCTTATTCTGCTCAGAGAATTACAAAGAACATATTGTCTCCTGTGTGTAGGCTTTGCGTAGGTTTCTCATACTTAAAAGCTTGCAATGATATTGGTTAATTGCCAGATTTCAGCCACCTCTCTAACCTCTCCCTCTCAGTGGGCGTGAAAGGGTTTACTTGTAATATATATTACTACTGACGGAATTTTATCTTGTTCTCCTGGATTCTCAGCAGCAATTCCCAAGTTAGAGGCTTCCCCAGAAAGCACGTCAAAGGATTCCCACCCACACACTGAATATCTAACAGGCCCTGACCCATTTTCTCCTTATTAAAGCAGCACTACTTATTTAAAATAAAAATAATAAACAGAGGCTAAATGAATGCAAGAATTGCAGTTGGAACTCTACCCTCTTCAGATTTTAGTTCTGACAAAATCACCATCAAGAAACAAAGAGACACATTTAAATACAATCAATTGCATTTTTCCTCAGTGTTCTCATTCAGTTACTTATTACAGTTGTCTTTTGGTGAAGTACAAGGAAGACTTCATTTATTGGTTCTGAATATTGAAAAGTTCCCTAATTTAGCCATACTTGTCTCCTCTTCTAACCTTATCTTTAGGCATATTTCTTCAACTTCTTGAGCTTTAATAATCCAGTAACTCAGTGACATTAAGGTATAGGATGCTTAAAAGATGAAGCCCCAGAGTGAGTAACGGCAGGAAATACATGATTTTCCTAAGATTATTAACGTTACCTAACCAGAATAAGCAATAGCAATTAACACTAAATATTTCTAATTGAAGTTTTATGGTAGGATGGACTACCGCAAACACTACTACAAAGGCTCAAGATCCATCAGGCAGTTGATATGCCCAAATTTATTAACATCCCCAAATAAACAATTAAACACATGCAATATTTTAAGTAGAAAGAAAATAGCAACAGAAAATTCAATTGACATAGGACTTTCAATTTGTGCACTTTCAGATATATTGGGAATTTGATTTTACTGGTTACAGTTGCATAACAGCCTTTTTCCCACCTTGTGCTGTTGTCTCCAAAGGAAGTGAAGCACTGCAGTAAGTCAAATAATCTCTCCCAAACTAGCAAAGTTAAACTGAAGAGGAGAAAAAAACCCTGGAACAGAAAACGCTGGAGACATTTATACTTGCGTGCTGCAGTTCTTCAGTCAGTTACATCTATGGATGTAACTGGAGGGACAGCCCTACATTTCTGTCAGCTTGCAACTGCATCCTGCCATTGCCGTTTTTAAGACGGCACGACGACTTCTGTGGCCGCCTGGTGAACCAGATGAGGGAACTATTTTATCTGACAGCAGAGCTGACCAGATAAAGATGTCAACTGGGTGAATTCCCTGAGTTTTTGATGCCAACACAGATTTGAATTAAATGGATAAAATTATTATAACAGATAAAAGATTTATTTCTACCATAGTGCAGAATACGGACAATAAAACAGCCCAATATCAGATCAACCATTTTTTAATGAATACTGAATGAAAAAATTCCATTTATGAAATCTCCATATCTCATAACATAAACAAATCCTTTATACTTAAAACTGATTTGTAAGCAAATTCTAACTTTACCTGTTACTTATAAATTATATACTTATGCCTCCTCCTTCCCTTTTTTAAGTTAACCAGCTTTATGCAACTGACTTCCCAAAGATAGCAGGTGAATGATGAGCAGATCTACCATATATAAACATTCTTTTACCTTAACTTTCAACATATTATGAAAAAGTGTATACTTACCTTCTGAAAAAGGATCCACCTGTTCTTTCCAATAGGAAATATAGGAGATGAGGGAAAGCACCAAAACTAGTAAGAACACAGCTCTGTACCTTACAGCATATATTCAAGTGGCATGCAGTCACCTTTCAGCGATTAAGGTTTTTCCCTAACAGCTTAAAACCATGTTATTTAAGAATCTACCTCATTCTAATAACTTGCATCTGTAAAAGTGAACAACACTATGTCTAGAGTCCAAGTAACCAAGTTTACATGATTTTTCTAACAAAAATAGGAACTAGGAGACCTCCTTTGTTTATAAAGCCATAGTAAGTTACATCAACTGTAACACTACATTGATTAAAGTTCATCTTTCCACATCCGTAAGCAAGCAGAGAATTAACAATATCAATCCCTGGCAGAACACCTGTAAAATCTCTTCATTTACCTGAAAAATAAGCTTCACAGGATTGCATAGGATACTTTACAGATAAACATACATTGAATCAGAGAACTGTTCATCATTGTCTTTGTGAATGTTTCTGAAAACCTTTTAGATATAAGATTAGCTTTAATTTGGACTACATATCTTTTTTCCCTCTGACACAAAGAACAGAAGATTTTACAACTCCAATGACATCTGGTGGAGTTTGCAGGCTTAGTTTTAAAGAAAATGAACTTTCCTTGCCAATATTCTCCACACTGTTCTGTCAAAAGGAGCATTCTCTGGAGAAATAACAGTGGAGAGAGGAATTCCACAAATTTGTAAGTGTATACTGCATGTCACTTCAGCTCACAAAGAACTGAAAATTTACAGAAATATATTAACTGGTCTTAGAGACTGGGATGACTAGAAACTAGGCTATGTTTTCTTCTCCCATGTTTGCATTTTCCCACGGGGCCTCTGACTATGACACTTGGAGAAAGGAATGCACAGTTTAACCTTTTCTTTTAGAAAAAGTGAGGAACACCTTTTGCATCGATTGAATGCTATTGCTGGTTTAGAACTCCAGTTTACGTAGGGAAA
>NW_010235316.1:41368-76911 GCF_000690775.1 Eurypyga helias
GGTGTTGCCTCTTATAGTTTTCTTATTGATCAGATTTGCTTTTTCTTACGTAAAAGCTCTTTTGAAACAAATACTCTTAACATTTTCAGCCTGACAGTAAGTGTCCTCTCTTTCCTACTTTCCTCAAACTTCCTAAGTATCCATTATTTCAGATTACGTTATTTTCCATCTACATATTTTTTACTTCTTGGTCAAATTTAAGCAATAGCACTGTCTGAAAAGCTCATATTCAACTCTACAGATTGCACACTCTTGCATGAATGTACTCAGGCTCTGACTTGGCTGTTTTTTGAATAAAATAAAGGAACAAGAACTTTGTATAACAAAAAAAACCCTAAAAATTAGCATTTAGCAATTGTTCACTTAGCAAATTCAGCACTCTTATTTCAAAAGAAAATTAAAGCAAGGGTTTTACACAGAAAGAGTAGCTTATTAAATTGTTTAGTAGTTTCTGAAGCCAGTGGCAAAATATTTAGCAAGCCTAATAATTAAAAAAAAAGGTAATTCAGTAAAATATTCATAAGCCAGATTTAAACTAGCTTATTATTTAATTTAAAAGTATATTATTCCACCCTTTTTTTGTGAAATATTTACCACAAAGTGTATGTTTTTGTACAACTCTGCCATCAGAATCATTTCAAAGCAGGTAGAGCACATGCATTTTTTTAAATCAATTTTTAAATATAAAATTGGCTGTGATGTATACTCAAAATTAACAGAGCAGATAATGCATTTAACTCCAAAAACCTCCAAAAGAACTTGCATGCAATCACTTAATAAATTGAATTGGATCTCCTGTTTAACAGAGTACACGCAGCATGTAATGTTATTCTACAGTAAGCCATAAAAATCTCTATATAAAAACTATAAAAACATACTAAATTGTATCTATAATAGCACAGTAGCAACTCATCTCAAGCATATTTACAACAGAAAAAGACAACTTACGGGTACGATTCTGAAAGCTGCTGAGCTATTTTATAAGCTGTGGGGTCCCTGTCCAGTGCACATACAGTAACGTCGCTGGCTTTCTCTAGCAGAGCTGTAGTATGACCTCCGGCTCCAAACGTCATATCAAGGAAACACTGTTGAGTAAGAAAGACAACACCCTTACCCTAGAAAAGTGGCAAACCAATTGATGATTTAAAGCTTCTTTTGTTAATCTCTCTCATATGCTGGAGGAAAACATACCATTCAATATAGAGTCACAATGCCTTTTCGGAAATATTTTCATATTTTGTGCAGAATTGCAATCAAGCCAGAAAAATCTTTTTAAGGTTTGCAACCTTCCCCTCCCCTGCCCCCCAAGTCCTTCCAAACCAAAAAGGAAAATCATTTGGTATAACCAACTGCAGCTTTACACTCTTCCCATTTCCTTCCATTCTGAGTTGAGAGAAAAGTCACTTGTTTGACTGCTTTGTTTGGACTCGTTTAACTTGAGGCATACAAAGATATATAGAGCAGGGGACTAGAGGAAGTAATCAGCACCATCTGCTTCTTAAGAGTGTGTCTAAATGGAAGGTTGATGGATTTGTGTACCAATTTTAAAAAATGAGACTATCATAGTTTTATACCGCAGATCAAAGTGTGATGGCAGCACAGGCACATATATCTCCTGACTGGGACTAACTTAACAAGCACAGAAAATGTTTTGAAGATACAGTACCATGGATTTCAGTTTACTGTGCACAGACAAAGCCATGTATTTAGGTTACTAAGATAGGCTAAAGCCCAACCCTGCGGTACCTTCTCTATCATCACTCCATGTTAGCTGGATGCAGAATAGCATAGGAATAGCCGCCTTAACACCAATCCAATTTCAATTGCTGGGGCTCAAGTTACACTTTTTGATAAGCAACGTTTATTTCCTTGCTTCTGAGGAATACTTACTGCCCATGAACATAGATCATGTCCATTTTTTTGGATACACAAACTAAGACTGGAAGATTTTTAGTAACACTAGGAAGGCACAACCAGTCTCCGGGCTAAAATTGAGGACATACTCAAGGAACTTTGAATGCACCCTAAAACATGCATAGGTATAGACGCTGCACAAGTTGAGTAAAATTGGGCATTGAAATTCCTGTAGCAAGGCTCTCAGAACTCAAAGTTCCTGGAAATAAATAAGACTGAAAATAACGAAGTTGCTGAAAATAAAGGAGACTTCAGCAGGCTGGTTAACTCCCAGCCACACGACAGAAGAGAACATCTGGAGCAAATGATTTGCCTGCGAAGGGAGATCAAGCATCTGGTGTGCAGCAGGTTCCAGCATGAGAAAGGAAGGAAGAAGCAAGGCAGCGGAGGTAAGACTCTGGGAAGGTGAATGCTGCTCTCCCAATGGCTCTGCAGCTGCTGTAGGCTCATTCTAGAGAGGTTTCCATAGCCAGAGCCCACGTGAACAACAGGCAGACCAGGGAGCTTTGCTCCCGAGACTTTCCTAAGAAACAGTGACTCGGGACACAGCCAACCACCTTGAACTAAGGCAGGCTGGGCTAGATGATTCCACTAACAGGAGGAACACAAGGAAATCCGCTAGAACTTAATGCTGGTTTAAGTCTTTACGTGTAAAACAGCAATGTTGTTTCTAGAAGCTGCCCCAAGTATTTTCCTCCTTTGGCCTGACAACACTGGCACTTAACCGCTCAAACGTCAAGAACTATCCTGTTGACAGAAATACCTGTCTCTTCACTTTGCAATGCAGAGGTTGTATGACTGCAGTTCCACTTAGGAAGTATTTCCTTTCCAAATTACTAAGAAAGTATCCATAATTCTACACTCCAGGGAAAACATACTCGTATTCAGAAAGAGAAAGATCTTTATTGGCTTATGACAGTGTATTTAAACCAAAGTAGAAATGCACCTGAACAGCATCTTCTCTAGTTTCTGCATCTCTGAATTCCCATAATTCTTTCCTAATGGTTGATTTAACTGACCTCTGTTGATTCGGTGGAAAATCAGATTCCCTGCAAGCTAAACCAGCAGAGCAGATTCTCTATATCCATCAATCTTAATACCTGGGTTGGGTTGTTTTTTTGTTTTTTGTTTGCACCTGGGTTGGGTTGGTTTTTTGGTTTTTGTTTGTTTTTTCACTTCTCAAATGATTTTTTTCATATGGAACAGTTTTTGAAGACCATTTATCAAGTGCAATCCTATTAAATAGAAATTAATGTGAAATAAACTTATTTACAAAAATTATACAACCCAGGTAAGAAGTAAGCACCTTTAAAGGGAAACTGTAATGTATCTCTTGAAAGAATTGAGATTCAACCACAAAATCCCCTCGGATAAAAAGAGAAATTCAAAGGCAATGAAGAAAAACCCAAACACTTTTCCAGAAACAGTTTTTAAGAAACATAAATAAAGGCTTTTAATGGAAATCCCACAATAATAATAATGAATATTTATGAAACTAATAATACAACTCTACTGTGGCTAAAACTAAGTGAAATTATGATCCTTTATGATCTTTAGACTGTTATGATTTAATTTTTTTGTGTTCTACCATCATGCTTCCCACGCCTATGATCTAAAAGCAGAACTTTCCTACAATATTTTACAAAGTTCACAGTGGAAAAAAAAACGGTTGTCTCATATTCCAATATTAAATTGCACTGTTCATATGAGGAAATAAAAAACTGACACATACTGTTTTGGTTTTGTAAGCAGTATGCATAAGACAAAGTTATGTTACAGATGAAATAAATATCCATACCATATAAATGCTTCCACCATCTAAGTATTCTGATTTATCTGCTGCCATAACAAAACCAAAAGTATATTCACTGAAACCAATTTGATAAACACAAAATTGAAACAGAAAACTGTAGGTATTATTTAAAACACAACTAGCCATGAAAATTGACCTAGGTTTTGAAAATACTTGCATACATTAAAAACTCTAAGCTACTGAAAACATTTATTTTCTCTGTAAGCTCCCATATTATCACTGTTGATCAGTCAGAGAACCTCTCATGGAAGAGGGTCCCTTCACTATAGAGCTTTTCTGCACTCTACTGTTATTTGTACTACCCTTGTAAAAAACCAGTACTGGCTATTGAATGGGATATTAAACCTATTAGCAAAATTTGTATTACTTCTCTAATGAAAATTAATATAAAAGTGTAATTGTTAACTCTGGATTTACCTTAGAAAATTGCAAAAATTTAAATGAACTCTAGAAAATACAAAAATCCTCTTAAATTATTCTTACAGGTTGTAAGAGATTCTGATATTCTTTGATTTCCATGCAGGTTATTTCCATTTAATCCTTACCAGAAGTAATGTACAAAAGCAATAAAGAGATCTTTGACACTGATCTTCTATTCTAGATAAAAAACTTGAGAAAAATGTGAAGGAACAACAGAAAATTAAAACCACCTTTTTATTTCTTCCACAGGACTAACCCACTCATAAATGCACTCAACTTGGTCACGACAGTCTCAAGTGTCATTTTTATTCTGCAGCAGCTCAAAACAATCAAAACCAATCTAAATTACATAATAAATCATCTTGGAAAAAATAGGTTTAGTCAACATGAGTAACATCATCTGGGTTGCATTTAGTTGTTTTGTTATGCCTAAAACAAGAACAAAAAAATGCTCTTATTTGATATCACAGCTAGAAATCTAGCTCCAAAATTTTTGAAAACTTCAACATTGTCTTCCCTGAAACAGACCTCCAATATTGGCAGAAAGAGTCAAGGAAGGCACTGGAAGCACTAGAAGTAAGCAGCTACTTACTTTAAAAAAAAAAAAAGTTTGGAACAATAGTTTTATTCCACTTAAACCCACTAGCAATGTGAAGTTCCAGAAGACATTTCTTCACCAATGGCTTTGGCAGTTTCCTTATTTCTTGTACATCTGCTCTTTTTCTAAATACCTAATTCTTCTTTGGTGATCTATAGAAAGTATTACACAGATTTAACTTCTCCCTTTCTCTCACCAACCCTTCCATACTATGGAGAAGATCCTTGATTTATCAAGTTTGAATATCAGAAAGTGAAAAGATGAGGTAATGACCTTTTTTGCCAAGTATATATCCAGACTGCTTCTCTTCCCCAAAATGAAATTTTGAGGATCTTGTGGCTCATTCAAGAATATTTATATTTGTTATTTTGCTTAACAGTCTCACCTTTCCTCACACACATCTGCCTCTGTTTTCACTAATTTAAATTTTGATAAACTAGCAGTGCAAAGGAGAGAAGAGAAAGAATAAGGATCATTGTACCATGATATAGTGACAGCACTCAAAAGCTTTAGTTAAGAATTCATGCAAGCGTTCATGGAGAATAAAACACATGGCTCACCATATTATATTGCCTTTTCTGAAATAAAACCAACACAAACCAAGCGAACATTTAGGCAAGAGTAGACAACACTAACATGATCTTTAAACTGGGAGCACTATGTAAGAGGAACAGCTCTGATTCAAGCAGAAGTGACTGCAGGACTGAATACAGAGTGCTGGATAAAATTCTGCATCACCAGCATTCATGTAATAGGCATTTTTGGAATCCTAGCAAACCTAATTAAAGCTACATTAATTACACTTTGGCATTACCGTGTTTACCTCAAAGACCTTCCATGGATAACCTTTGAACTGCACAGATATATATGCCTAAACTAGCTAGCAAGAACTCATAGAGATGCTTCATATTCTGGCTGTTCCACTCAAAAGCAACATTTTGCATCTAGGACATAAGAAAAATATGACCTTAAATTATAAAATAAAATAATTTTATTAACACAACTATTTTGGAGCATTGATTAGATCTGAAATTGATCAATATACTATATCACTTCATAAGACGCTTTTAATATATTCCATTCATCTGTTATGCCTGAAATAAAAGAAAGATGCTTCATTTTTTTGTTCCTCTTTCTCTCTTGCCTAGTAGTTTTTAATCAAATAAAATTAAATGACATTTTATCCTCCTGGTTCTATAAATACCAGAAAAGATTATTACATGAATTTCGCCCGCAGTGACTCACCGTTCCATTGTTAAGTTATGATAGCCCCATCAGAGTTCCCCTTGGGAATTTTATAATCAGTTTGTGACTGTACGTTTTAGAAACCATTTGGCTTTTTCATGACATACAGATAGCAACAAACAAAAACTTTATAGTCTTCATTTTACAACAAGCTCTGAGATAGTTACAGAGATACAAAGAGTTTATCTTCTTCATTTTTGTATACAAGACTTCCCACTGACAAGCTATCTCCTAATAAATACCTTTTAAGCACTCCTTTTTTCTATGACTGAAGTAATCTATAATTCCGCTTATGATTATGTTCCACATCTAATAAAGTTTAGTCCACAACACCTGACAGCCTTTGCAATTATTTTTCCTTTACTGTGCCACAAAATGAGATTGCAGAACTCATACAAATTGAAACTCAAACTTGACATACATAAATTGAAACTACATGTGACTTACTTCAAAAATATGTAAAATACAAGTTTTCTCACTAGTTCCAGTAACTTCTAGTCTCTGTTTTATTTCTTTCATAAAAGGAATAACTTTGTCATGTTCTGAAAATCCATTTTCTCCTTTAGATACACAACTTTATTTCCTGCCACTAAGCTTCATTCTTTCAAGAACTTCATGTGGATCAGCTGACCTTTCACAAAACATTTTATTTTCCTCTTGCAATACTGAAATAGTCTCAAAAAGGACTTTGATAAATTATACTGAATATCTAAGACCTCCTGAGATGGAATATAGTCCATGAAGTACTACGCCAGTCTTCTATCCCAGCTATCAGTTCTTCATGAGCAGTCTCTCTCTTTTCCATTGTTGACCACATGACAGACTTCTGCTGTTTACCTTCTGGTCCAGACGTGGGTCTCACCTTGTTCACACTTACACAATACCAAAAAGATAATGTCGTGACTAACTAGTAAAGATAAGGCATTCTCCACTGCCTTTTCCAACAGACAGCAGGACTGTTTTTATAAAAAATTGAGAGCCTTTTGTTCCCCCAAAGCGACCTTACACTGCGTAATTTCTCTTTGACCTCCAGCCCTGTTTATCCCCCTTTTTCCCTATTAAAAAAAAAAAGAATCTATCCTCTATTGACAGTGACCATCCTCTCTCTGCCTTCAACAAGTGTTTGCACCTGAATCATCTTAATGCCAAGTTCACTGATAAAAAAAATTAATGGCAAATCAATTTTCCTGGGAAAATGCAATTCCTTTCTGCAGCCCTCTGTTTTGCAATTCCTCTAAAGACTCACATACACTCACAGAAGGGACAACAATTATTCCCCTCTGATATCACAGTGTTGGCATTTTTCCCTTCTTGTCTGAAGAAATTTTCCTTTAAGTGGCAGTCATTCAAGTATAGCGGGATAATGTACTGTGCAGAACCCTTCAGAGTACATTTGTCAAAGTATCCTCCTCACAAATTAAACGCTCATAAGGCCCATCAAACACAGCATGAGTGAATCACTCGGAAGATAATGAAGACAGCTATCATGTCAGTCAACAGAACGGTAGGCCAGGAAATACAGGCTAACGTTACACAGACGACGATGCAGGACCTCTAGAAAATACAGAGCTCTGCCATTTGCAAGATACGTATTACAGTTGGTTTAGATGTAGTTCTAAGAGGAAAATGTTACTCACTATTAAGAGGAAAATGTTACTCACTATTAATCCAAAAGAAGGGACAAGAACCCTACTTAATTAGTCACCTCTTGTAGCTAAAAGGAAGGATGTTTTTCCCAGTGTGCACATAAAGCAAGACAAGAGAACTTTTGGTTTCAAAACAGAAAACAGCATTGATGCAAAGTTTAAAGTATGAGCAGAAGAAAAATTAACTTGGAAAAAACACATTTTACCAGTACCATATCAATTTTATATATGAATACAATACTTCAAGAGTGATGCCTTCCTGCTGGAGAACTTTCCACTCATAACTAGGCCTCACAGAAAATAAACTAGAATTGCTGAACTTTTCTGAGGGAGGTAGACAAAGGAAATATATCCACAATCCCTCCTGCCACAGCTGAGAACACAGCCCCAGTCCCAACAGTCCCTCACACTCCACGTTCCATCTTCCAGAAGGAAAATCAGGAATTACAAAGAAGAATGATTACAAAATTATCTTTTTCAGTGCTTGCATAATCGATTACAAGATTATTATCTTTTTCAGTGCTTGCATAATTATTTTTTTAAGTAAATGGCACTCTTTGCACTTTTTACATGTTTTGAAACAAAAAAAAAATACTAGAATACTGAAACAAACTTTGCAAAGAAAAAGGGGAAAACAACTACCTAGCATCCAAGCTATGCTCCTTAGCTTTTTAGCTCATTAGAAGAAAAGAAAATGCCTGGTACCTACTGCTTGAAGAAAGAAAAATAAAATGGAAAAAGACTCCTTCATGGAGACATCAAATGTCAAAATAACAATTTTTTTTTTTTAACATATTGTTTAAACTGGAGTCTAAGAAAAGTAAGTTCACAAGAAGAAAAGGTTATGTGATGAGCTCAATGATGTATTTGTATGATACTAAAGTCACCATCCACTAGTGTATTCCAATCCAACCACGACTAATTGGCAGTGCGTCTCTCTGCTTTCAGTGATCTTTCTTAGTGGGATGACAAGCCAACATTTGTCACAATAATACAGTTTCCATATTTGAAGTGAGTGCTGGTGTTTACTTGTAAATGCAAAGAAGGTCAAACTACTAGTATGCTTGTATTTTGAACAGAGATGCTTGTTAAGACTAACAATAAATATTTAATTTATTATTGCACTGCCAGGCACTGTTGGTAGGTATCTAAGTATTTTAATTTGTATTTATTCGATCATTTTGCAGGAAAAAAAAAAAATCCCAGGAACAGAGAAGTAATATCATAAACAAAATAACACACTGCAAGATGGTTTTTGCCTCTTTTGCCTGGCATTTCTATGATGAGTCATGTTCTCTAAAGTTATTGTCTGAATTTCCTTGTTATTCACAACAGAAATTGTTCATTGTCACAACACAACTTGTTTTCCACTCTGCTTTATTTTTCAAATACTAAGTCTAAGTGCATTAAAGTATAAATATACCTGACCCCTTGTTCAAACATCTTGACTTTGCCACAGCTTACCATTTTAATACACTCGAATATGTCATATACACGTAAGAAGAATAACAAACTGAATTGAAGTGGGGAGAGATGACAAGGAATTCTATAGGAATCTTTCTCTAGCGGTTATTTTTTTTCATGGAATAGTTGATCTACTGTAGGCTTTTATTACCACATTTTTCACAACTGATCACTGCAAAGGTATGAATTAATATAGACATTTTAACAATAATTGCTGGAGTAAATGTTTCTTGAATAAAGCATACGGACTATTGTTTGGGCACTTATTTTAAGGTCCACAGTGGCAAAAGGCAGTCTCTCTTCTCAGTTCCTTTGTCTTTTCTTTCCTCAAATTTGAAAATTAATACTCAGTGCTGGCCTTTGTTAATACATGCCTCACTGAACCTACAGTTTTAATAAACAGAGACAGAAAATTGTTCAGAAGTAAAAATATAAAAAGTGATGATAAGAGGAAGGAAAAATATATCCAAACTTGAATATATTTTCTTCCAAACTTCTAAAAGTAGGAATGCTGTTAAACCACATCACAAAACAGAACTTACTCATACTACAGAAGACGATGGTGATACACCAGAGACGTCAAATTCTATTCCAGATAACAGGCTGGACTGAGAATGGCCAAGATCCTAAATGGGCTTCTGTTAGGAGACAGTGGCAAACACTGCTTTACAAGGCAATCTTCCCAAAACCACAGCTCACATCATATGCACCCTCTACACAGAATTATCACAAATGTTAAGATTGATATGCATGGAGAATGCACGGGAACTTCTGGGTGTGAATCTATCAGTTTTCACCCCCACAGACTACCAGTAAGAATACAGCTAATGCACGTATAAATACACATATATACACAAACTTCTAATAGAGCAGGAAGAAATACCATTTAAAAAATTACAATGTTTAACAAAACTTAAGCTTATTAATCTTAAACTGTTCTGATTTGCAGTCTCCTTCTTCCCAGCTAGTAGCAGTAATTGATGAGAACAAATAAATAAGGCTCATCCTATTCCAACTCAGTTTCTGAATTTCAACAGAAGACCAATTACAACTTCAGTGTATGAGCAAGTATTTTTCATCCCAATACACATCTAGTCATTATGATCGAAAATGGGAGAAGCTGTGTTGCTTTCAAATCTATAATACTTAATAGAATTAAGTTGTAAAAATTTCATTCAGGCCTTTAACAGCTATTCTGACATTCTTTGGGATCCACTAAAACAGTATCAGTGCTTGTACACTGTTGAGGTTTTTCTTCGATTCCACTTCATTTTTACTTCATCAAAATGCTTTACGACGAGATTACCACACACCTTAGAAAACCAGGAATTTATGGGCATATTCAAGTGCCTTAATTTTAAGATAACTAAGTGGGTCGAGAAAAAAAAAGGTCTTCAGAAAATACAAAAAACCCTATCCTAATTAAAATAAACTTCCCATGTTGCAACATGCAGCAGTATACTACACAATTTTAGGAATAGCAAAATAGCATTATTTTCTGTTTTAATACTCTAATGTACAGGAGATATATATATATAAAGGTCAGAGGGCCTTTACAGACTACCTGGTTTTGAAACAGATACATGCATACCAATAAACAGTAAAAAAGGCAATCAAATAATTTTATATAATATATAATAATGATGAAACCATCTTTCTAAGTCAATAACAACAAATTACATTAATCAGTTTTGTCCAAATTAACTTACAACTATCTTCAAAACCTGAAGTTAACACTTTTGTTTCACAAACATTAAACTGTGTACATAAATGCATTTTACAATGTACAATGAAAATTAATTCAGGTAGCAGAAGCTGGACAATCATGTCTCATGGAGCTCTAAAAGTTAGTTTGCCCCAGTGCCTTAACATGGAAAGGAATTATTTCCATATAAACCCATTAAGTTATTTCTGAGACCAACATGATTTAAAGTATTCTCATGGTACCAAAACCACATACTTGTTACAGAATGTGATTTTTAATCAACAGGAAAGATAATTATTCTAAGATGACATTACGCTTTAATTCAGATGGTTTCATAAGAAACTAAATAAATGGAAAAAAAACCCTGTTCTGTGCAGCAAAGCATTTTAGGAGAAAGCAAAAGTGTTGGATGTTTTTTCACACCAGTATCTGATCCAAATCTCATCTGCTCCTGAAATTCTTCACCAACAGAAGGACATAAACATTCCTCTGCATTGCCCCCAAAGCATGCACAACCCAAGCCTACTATCAAGATTTCCATAAATTGTTGATTTTTAATCAAATTATGGCATCACAGATTATCCCATAAAGCTCTCAAAGTTGATCACATAGAATATTGGTTTGATACGCTGAATATAGTAACTGAAAAGGCAAGCTAACCATACTTTTCTATTCTTCTGTATTTTTTTAAATTACAAAAATCCCCCACATTTCTCCTAAACATTTATCACATATTGAACATTTGCACTTCTCACAGCACTTGCCTTTAATCCACTATATATATTTTGTAAATATTTTTTATGCTAAAACAGACAAGCATTGAGTCTTCTTGCCCATGGGAACTGTGACCGTTCTCAAAGAAGCCTGAAGATTAGTTGTTGCAAAGTACAGCAAAACTTATAGCACAAGTCTCAAAGATGTTTTTTGAGGTTCCTGCAGAAAATCTTTGTTCTGCAGCTCATCACTTTTGAAGCCACATGTCAACATCTGTTGGAAGTAGTTTTGACACATCATGTTCATGACCAAATTCAATGGAAAGGAAAAATTAAATTTAGGACTGTCTTTCCTTAACACACATTCTGAACAACACCGTCCAGAAAGTGGTAATAACCAGCAAGAAGACACAGTTTAATTTTGCAGTAATTTAAGAGGCACTATTAGGGTATAACTTTGTCAGAGACAAGAAGGAAGTAATTTCAAATCCATTTACACAGAGTTTCTTTCAGGTATTATTTTGCATTTTAAGTTACTTTTACGATTATATCTGAACAAATTATGATGGTCATTGTGTGCAGCAAATAGAAGAATTTAGTTCAAAAGGAACAAAAAAGTCACTATGAACATATTTATGTAAGAACAAATATGAAAAGTGTTTCTTTAAAGAATTACTTAACATTTAAAAACAAAACCCCAAACCTATTAATTGCAGAGCCACTGCAAAGTCACACATGGGTAAAGTCACTTACACCAGCTCAGTTACACAGAGCAATGCAAAATGTCGGTGTTGACTTTGGAACATCTTATTACTGTAACAAACAATCTATTTAAGAGAGACTAATGGAAGTAGGATCACTTTTCGTCTGAAAGACGTATGGAGTCTTTTTCCTGTCAACTGAAGTTCATGGCTGGACTCAATTTACAACTGTGATCGCACTAACATGTTAAAAAACCTACAGCCTGTAAAAATATATAATAGATAATAATTACATAACTGTAACATTTTAAATAATAATTATAGATAACATAACTTCTACTAATTGTACCATTATATGAAAATAACTTCTAGTAAATATATGCTCAATTTGGTTTTGAGCATACCACAGTAATAAATTAAAAAAACAAACAAACAAAAAACCCCCACACCTTCACCAAAAACCCCCCCAAAAAAACCATGGCATCCTCCAGAAGTAAAAAATCTCCTTGAAAACCAATGTATTTTTAGTGTTCATCTTTGGCTGAAGCATAAATTCAAGATTATAAATTATACACATAGTGATTTAACTACATTACAAACAAACGCTGTTGTTAAGAGTAACTTACCTTCAACACCCAAAAAACCTACTCATCTGAACTCTTTAAATAGTTATCTCTTGGTAGTAGTATTTCATATAATATTCCCTACTTATTAAGTAATGGATATTTCACCAAAAAATTACATCTTCAAATACATTTCAAATATACTGCTTCTCTGTAAGAGGAAGTCAAAAGGCAGTGATCTGAGGATAATCTCCCATTTTTTTTTTTAACATCACTTATGCAGTAAGTCTATTAACATAACCAGTGTTACGCACTAGTCCTTAATGTCATTCTTTGTAACCTGTATTTAAACTTATTGAAAATAGGTTTCTGAAACTCAGCACCCAAAAGTGAAAGTTTTAACTTATAAATGCAGAAACCCAAAGTAACATGGCATTTGTGATCTAACGAAAGGTTAGTCCCCAAACATCACGAAGCACCGTTTTCTACAAAATGTATCACTGAAGTTCCATTAGAAAGTTTTAAGAAGAAAAAAACAAACAAACAAACAAAACCCCAAATCCTAACCAAAATGTTCCACATCCTCCCTGCTCAAGCAAATGTGTATGACTACAGCGTTGGGTAGGTATCTAACACTGCAAAGATGTACATGCTGAACAATGCTACCATATAAATGAAGTCTTTGTCATAGCACACATTCAGAAAAGATTACAATGCTTGTCCTACCACCTTGATCCTTTCATTTCCAATTATTTCAATTGGGCAAATTTGAAATTCTTTGAGAACTTTTAACACCCACACTCTCCATAGAATTGGGAAGAAGGAAATCAGTATAATAGAATTAATTCTGTTATTTAGAATCCTGAAGCTCAGCTGACGTGTGACAGAAACATACTACATACTCTATAGCTATTTTTCCTCATTTTTTAAAAAATAAAAAAATATTTTAAAGCAGAATCAGGTTATTCATATTTCTTACTCAACAGACTTTAAATACACATCCTTGTCCTCCAGCTCCCCTGTGTATATCTCTTGTCTCAAACATAGCAGTGCTAAAGAACTGTGGGCTTGAGTCATATTCAGTAAAACATGACAGATTACCAGCTTTCCTACTGATATTAGTGAACCCAGGCTACTTTATTCCAGCTCTAGGATCGGCATTTCTTTGAAAAGGTCACACCTGCTGACTATTTGCTTCCTGCTCAGGATATGAACAGTTCAGTGCTACACTGGAGCGGCATACAGAGCCCAGGGTTGCCAAAGGTAGCCTGTAATTTAGATGCTTTTCTACTAGCAGATGGTTGGGTTGATAGTTAGAATGGATCTTCAGAAGCAGAGTCTGAGCAACTGTGCAACAGATTTACACCCTTATCACATCAGTTCATGTTAACCTGTCAGGTAGCATCTGCTTCTCTAACAGACACATATCAGGCACCACACTGATAATGTCTCTAGATACTGCAAGAAGGTAGACTTAATGTTATCAAAAGGGATGTTCTAATTAGAAGCACAGATCACCGCAGAGGATGTGCTGTCGAGGGCCTGTCTTTAGCAACATAACACTGTGCTGAAGACTACCATACCCTAAGAGCCAAATTAATTCTGCTGTCTCCAGACTGTGTTCGATGCCCAGTACCTCACACTGGATGCTAATTAAGCCTGCTAGCATTGTGACTTATTAAAAGGTGTGGCATACCATGAGATTATGCAATTTCTGCATGTCATATTTTCTATTGTATTGATCAACCAGCTCTTGGCTCCAATCATTTAAAGATTGACCAGTATCCAAAAAATCACATAAATAGATACATGAATAAAGAGCTAAGTTAAAACATCACCAGAAATCACATTCCAGGGTTAGATCATCAGCCTTGTTTAGAATGTTTTTTAGAAAGAGAGGCAACTGTGCTGGCTAAAATTCCCACCTTCTATCACAGCAATATTTGCAGTATAGCAACAACAGTATTAGTAAAGTTTATCCTTACAATTCATGAATGCAGTTAATACTAAACAGCAGTAAATTTTTGTACGCCTAAGTCTGATGACTGACAACCTAAAGCAAATAAAAATATTATGTGCAAATCACTTGGACCCCACACATCTCAGCATCCTTTCTGAAAATTTTAGATTACTTTCAGCAGAAATAATCTCTGTCTGAAGAGGGAAAAGTTCAAGTGTGAAGTGGCAAGGGAAGAAGAGACTGCTACTGAGAATGCAGGTTACATAGTCATCTTTTTATGAAATTAATACAGTATTTTGGACAATAGTATGTATGAAAGATTAAAAAACGTTCTCAAATAATTGATATTAGTTTTTATTTTACACTAAAATATCTCAAAATTATTTACAATGACAGATATATTTTTTAAAATCCTTTTGTAATTTTATAGTATGTTTTACAGCAATCGCCTTCCATATTGTCAAAAAATTCCCTATGGAGTTACTTATAAAGCAAGTGACTGTCGTACTGTAGTAAACATAGCCACTCTAAAACCAGCAATAAACACATAGTACAATTTTCAGTAATTAGAAATGCAGTGCTACTAAACTTCATAGAGCAGAGAAGATTTAATGATATCCAATACACTGTAACTGGAGATGCTCATATTCTCATCTAGCATGCAGGTACAATACACTAATACATAATTAAAGAACAGGCAGTTACTGATTTATATTTATGTGAGATCAGCTTTACAAAAAGGAACATACTTCAGACTCACAGGCAATTAAAACCAGATTAATTTCCTACCACAAATATGAGTTCAAACTCCTAGTGAGAACAGTATGACTTACCATTTACTTTAATACTGTTACATTAATACTGCAATCAAAACATAATACAGACCCTCAGAAAAATCCTGTCATTCACCACTGGCAAAAATAATGAGACTAAATTACTGTAGAATTATTCAGCTTTCACGGAATTCATTGATTACAGAGGGCACCTACTCTGCTCTTCAGAGCATATAATTGAACACCAGGAACTTCCAACCTCTTGTGGCAACTCTTCAGTTGCAGTATAAGAAGTCTTAATCAGCAACATGTAATTATAGTAATAAAACATGTTTACAGTGTCTGCAGCATTGACATAACTCACCAAAAAAGGTATATCCACAATATTCAGAATACAGATTGTGGATACAAGTGTCCCTTTCTTCCTTTAACGTAAAAAAGATTTTCAATTGTATTACTTGCTTGTGTTTAATATAATATGCAATGCTGGAAATCACAGAATACAGTGGCATGACTTTAAAGGTAAGCAAATTTTTTGGGGTGGGGTACTATTTTTAAGAAAAAGATGTGCAGCTGTTAATTATAAAAAGAATAAACAAGTACATAAAGAACATAATAAACTATATTTTCCATTGAAGTTGTTAAACTAATTGCTTGCATTTCAACATGACAGTAGAGATGCTATCATAAGCCAAAAACTGGCAAGAGGCAGCATACCAAACTCTTTCTGACAACACTCTCTGTTTACAAAGTACTACCTGTGGCAGCTTGTTACAAAACGAGGAGCTGATTTGGCTTTCCTCAGCTAGTTCCTATTGGCTGAAACAAGAAGCATAGAGCGACTACATCTAACTTAACTACACAGAATAGATATACACAGTAGATGAATCAACCAGTTCTATCACAGGATTAGTTTAAAACACAACAAGCAGGAGTGATGCTACTTAACATGCTGCTGTCTGTCTAAAAAAAACTGTTTTAAAAAGCCCTACAAATACACAGGGAATATGACAGCTTTTAGCACAAGAACAGTGTAAACACAAAAAACTTTCTGGCTCTCCTCTGTTTATTATTTATTGCCTGCAAATTGTTTTTATAATGATGCTTGGAGGACATGATCACACTTTAGAGACCAAAGGAATTACCATTAGGAAAATTTGCTAATTAATTTGCTTTATGAACTGTAGACACATACAATATAGTTCTTTTCAAATGAACTTAGATATTATCTGACTTAAGACAAGATCAAACAAATGAGTGTGACAGCATAGGGAAGACCATACAGACAATAAAAACAATTCAATGTAATTACACAGATAGTAGCCACCTCCCTCGGAGCAAAGCAATTAAACAGGTTTATCTTCAGACGTAGCTCCATTTACCTCCACAAAACTATCCTGTGTTTAATGTTACGAACATGCCAAGAGTGCTTAGCTGTCTTGGAACCGATGTGCACAACTAGATGGGTCAGCTAGTTTCATAGTTCTTAGCTTTATCCTGTATTGCTATCCAAAAGTCAGTTGCACAAGAAGAAAAATTAAAAAGCAATTATAATTTTTGGATCTAGCTCTCAACACATTCAGTACTGCTAAGGTCCTCCAGTCACAAAGATACAATTACCCTTTCTTAATGTCTGCTGCTACATCCCCAAGCTCACACTGCCCTGCCCTGTATGCAACCAACCTGTTCTTCGCTTTGCTGCCACTGTGACACTCCAGGCACAAGCTGGGATGTGATATTATCTGAAGAGTGTTTCCCCAAACCATACCCATCTGCAGGTATTTCATCAAAACCTTCCTTTCACTCTTCTGAGAAAAATGGGCTCGACATTTTAAATTGATTACATCAGATTTATCATCAGAAAACCAGTTTACAATTAACACCTCAAGTTTGAAACTATTTAAAAGTAGTTGATCTCTTATGTTCCACTTTCCATATCCTAAAATGTAGATTCGTAAGTTTAAATAACTAAAATCATCACCAAATAACTCCTCACCCCTAAACCAGTTTCATGTGTTCAGAGGGAACAAAGGGTCAAATCCCTCTACTGCCTAAAGCAAACCGCAGTGGTACTCCCATTGCCGCATTAGCCCCAAAACAGAATATTGTGTACATTGTGTATACCTCTTAGCAACAATAAATCTTATTCCATCTATATAGCACAAAGTGAGATAATAACACTTTGGAGAAGCCTAAATAAATGCAAGGAGAGCATGCCAAAGGAAGGAATTCATTCTTTAATGGACACTCGACTTGGGGAAGAAAAATCCATTTAATCAGTTACCAATTAAAACAGAGTACAACAATGAGAGACAAAACAGATCTTAAAAAAAAAAAAAAAACCTCCCCTCACTCCCCCTTCTTCCCAGGTTACCTCCTCCCTTTGTAACTGGTTATTTTCTCCACTGTCTATCAACATCTCAATTTTCTTTACCTGATACTTGCACCGATTTTCTCAGTGTGGTCTAGTCCATGTCGGACATTCAACTGCTCAAACAGAACACAGAATTTCAAAAAAGCTTATCTTACTTGTATATTCTTTTTTCAAATTGTTCACTTAATGAAATCTTACTTAATTCCTTATGCTATTAAGCTTATTTTAGACTTGGAGGATTAGCCATTTTGAATATGCACTGTATTTAGCCACACACCATGCTAATCCAAGCACCCTACCTATACAAACAAAATAGAAATGAGAGCACGTAAGAGGCATTCCGTACCAATGTGATTTGCCTTCCACTTTCTTCTAAAGAGTGGAATCATTCAAGAATAGTGATCTACCCTAAATACCATACGTGTGTCATCACACTAACAAAAAAAGAAGTAACAACCAAAACCCACCACACTATATAGCCTTAATGCAAACCTAGCCCCATTATTTCCTTCCTATCCATGTCTATAAGTCATGCCCTAACTTGTGTGCCTTATTCAGCAGCGAGTAATAAGATGAGAGCACACCAGAATTACAGGGGAGGGCAACAACACAGGTTGGAATTAGCAACATCTCAGAAAGTGTACTGAAAGTCATAAAAAAACCCCAGCCAAGCCAAGTACTGTTGGTAAAATAAAGAGAGGGGGCAAAGAGAACAGTTGTACGACTGTAAAGGCACATTAGAACTATATTTAATAAAGGTTCATTGATTAAAAAGCATCAAACTCCTAATACCTCAGCTGTACGAACCGTTGTAACAGCAACACAAGACTGAAGTGTTTGTCGCTACAGAAGTCATGACTTAATTTATACACGAAACTGATTTTCCATAAAAATAGTGTACATGTCCACTTTTGCTGGCAGTATAACATTTGATACACTTTAAGTAGCTCATTTAAGGAAGCTGGAAAATAACCCAGTTCTGAAACACTGAGGAGTGGTATTATGTCCACAAGAATCTGAAGTATATACTTCACTGAGTCCATTTTAACAAACCCTTACATTTCTGAAACTTCAGATGACTGTGTTATTCAGCTTTTTCTGTTATAAGTAAGCATTTGGCAAAACTGACTGTGCAAGATTTTAAAATTCCACTAAAAATGCCCACTTCAAAAAAAGAAATACTTTTGTAGTCTCCAATCCCATTCTGCTTCCTAAGAATTCCGAAATATAAATTTGGCAACAGAAAATAGTTTGAAGTTTAATTTTAATATGAAGCCTGCACTATTTTCTCCAGAAAGCATTAAATAACATTTAATTTAAAAGGTAGCATAAAGACTGGAGGACAGGTTTCCTGTTGCTATGTTAAAGGGTCCTCGGGTTTAAAATGACAGAAAACAAAGTAAGAAAATCAGATCAAGTCTCACAATCAGCATTCTTTACAGGATGCAACATGGAAGGGAAGCAGCTTGTCAGTGTCACGTGTGCATCTACACTACAAAGAATTATTACTGGCAGTTCTTCTTACGAAGTCATGTCACACTAGCAAAAATCCCATATCCCGTATCAATACAAACTCTGTGGTGATCAGAAATTTCATTCCTAAGTACCTGCATGAAAAAGGCTCAGTGAGAACAGAACAGAGAGCAGATTTTACCGTACTCTATGCAATGGATTTTGTACTTCTGCTAAAATTGTAGCGTGTCACAGTGCAGGATATGGAACTACAAAGATCCTCTAGACAATCCAAGCAATTTGATACAGCTTTTGTTCAAGAAACCAGGGAAAATAACTACTTTTGAAACTTATGGAAGAACAAAATGACAAATCTCCACACTACAGAAACACAGAAAAGGTGCCCCACTCGACAAAGAGATAGCACTTACCGACCCTGTGAATCCAAGTATCCTGTGTGGGACAGAGCAGTAAAGCCCCTTAACATAAGCACAAATACATTCTCCAAGTCTTCTGGTCAAGACGTACAGGCGTTCTACATTCTTTAAACTAAGAATATAAAGAGTCGAGAAGGGACATGTCTAAACCGAACAGCAATGTGAGCCCACTGAACTCCTCAACTATCACTGTATACAGAATCCTTTCACAAAGAGGTTACCTCACAAAAAACTCATCACACCACAGAACTGGTAATAAACACCAAAATAAACTATGATTAAAATGCAGATATTTAAAGCACTGAAAGTAATGGGTAAGTATTTATACCAAAACCGGTGAGCAGAGAAACGTGTTGGATATCACAGATAAAATTAAGAAACAAAAGACAACAAAAGACGTTTAACAAGTAAATTTGTTTGAAAAGGAACATTATTTTTAGCCTTTCTGCTCTTTCAGCATTAACATTTGCTCTAATTTAACCACAGCCATGAAAATCGAGTAGGTTTTAGAACTGAGATTTAATGGTTGATTCCAAAAGGAATCCAGAAGGACATGTTCCATGAATGCCACAGAGTTACCAGTATTGCAAAGAAGTCATGGAGACTCCTAAACTTGAAAAAAAAAAAAAAACCCAACTCTTTTTTCATGTTCATGGATGTAAACAGATGAATATGAGCCCATCATTGGAGATGATCATTAACTTCCTAGAAAACACACTACAAGAAACCAGTTTGTATTCAAAAACAAGGGTTACATCAGTGCCCAGCTGCTTTGGTCAAAGCAGAGGTAAACTGATGAAAATGTATTTAGTAGGAAATTCAATGTGCAAATGTAATCCAACTTGTCAAATCAACAGAGTTCATACAAGTTAGGGGATCACTGTTTATCTTTCAGCCTACAAGCTCCTTAACCAGGATAGGAATGTAGATGCGACCATCTCAAGAAGAAATTATTCTTGTGGCATGATAGGTACATAGACATTCAGGGCTGGCACGTCCTCACAAGTCTCTGCTGACTGGCATGGCTGGCCATGGTGTTCGAGCCTCAGGTGCTTCACAGAACAACAGTAATGCAGAATGCCTGACCAAAAAAATTGGCATTAGCCATTTATAAATTATTTAAACCTCTTAGAATATATTTGAGCAAAATTACCATATACCTGTTTTTAAACTTAGTTTGATATGGTAACTCGCAACTGTATGCTCTATATCCTAAAATGACAGTATGGATATAGATTTCTTGTGATAAGAATCACCGTTTTACACCACTTTTAATACCTGCTTAAAATAAGTGCATGGTTGATTTTGATTATTTGTCCCTTGTATTCTAATATTTTGCTTTTAATAATTATATATTTAAATACATTATTCAAACACAAAAATCCTAATGCACGCAATCTGACTTGCTGAGAAAAAATAAAGACATTCTTAAACCACTTAGGAAAATTCTTTACAAAACCATAAAAAACCCCACAGGGCTACAAGTATGCTTCCAAGTGTACTTAATGGACTGTTTGTTAAGTTATTTAACTATTATAGCCCCTGAAATTATTCTAAAATTGGTACCTTAATTGTTTCATGCCTCAGTAGGTGTTAAAATTTATCTTCTGGATTTTCTAAATGCCAGCTCCATCAGGTTCTGCACACTTACTCTTGCCCACTCAGAGTCAGGTCAACAAGAGAGAATTTTTCTGCATAACATTTGCTGAAACAAAGTCTTAATTCTCTAATTATTCTCTCTACCAGCAGCCAGGAGACTAACAAATGCTTCCAAGACTGGTGCTTCTGACGCCATTTGATTTTTTTTCCCCCTCTCTTTACTTGCCTGAAGAATGAACTAATCTGAGAGAAATTTTGCAAAACATTTGTAAAAGTAATCCATCTACCACAGCAAAGCAAAACCATTGGCTGTAACATGCAATATGTCAATGCACACAGAAGACAATGTCTAAATATTTCACTTAAATTTTCTGTTAAATTATAGAGGAAAAATAATGGATATTATCATCATTAGCTATTTGCTTGTGTTATGAAGAAAGCATTGTCCCAACAACCAGAAAAGGCATGACTTAATTAGTATTTATAAACATTCTGAATATTTCCTTTACCTAAAGCAACTCAAAATCCCACTACGAGCAGGATGTTCCAGACTTCTCTACTGAGATGCAAAAATTCCATTAACAGGTCAGAAACCTCATTTCTTCATCTTCAGTACTCAAACAGTCTGATTCTGTCCAGCAGTAACTTAACCCAAGGAAGTCTGAAGCACTAACAACCAAAAAAATGTATGTACAGATGGTGTGTGGGAAATGGGATAAGAACAGATAGGAAACTATCACCAAGTTTAACTCTATAAACCAAGATTAGATGAGCAACAATGCACTTGTCCAGGGAAGTACTAGTACTGCTGTTACTGTACAAGCCAGAATAAAACTGTTCCCAAACGGAGTATAAAATCCAGGCTACAAGTCTCCACCACAGAAATATTTTCCTAAATGTTCTGCATAGAGCAAGAGAAGTTTAGCTGAAATGGAAGATTTTTATCTGATTTCATTCTATCTAGAAATTGGATACCTTCAAGCAGAGGTTTATTCTCCTCAGTGACATCAGGCGAGTGGAAATTTTGCTTTATATCTTTATTCCTTCTTTCAAATTGAAAAAGATACTTGAAATATGCTGTATTTTTGTCAAAGAAATAATTTCATTACTCGTTTCTAGGATGATTATTATTTTGGTGGCCATATTCAACATATCTAAACATCTTCACAAACTGATGAATTAGAACAAATACCTGCAAGAAAAAGTCACAGCCATAAACCTATTTAAAAATGCGGGTCCTAATAAAACTTTAAATTATATGCACAACCAAATGAATATAGTTTGATGGAGAATAAAAGTATAACTGGAGAAGCAATAACAATGCTAGAAAAGGAGAACTGGATAAAAACCAGGTAGAGACAACAAAGGAAAAATGCATGAAGGAGGGAATTCTATATAAAGGAAGAAGGCTAACAATGAACTGCATCAGTAAGCCTTGCATACACAGGAAAAGGTTGATGTGAGGCAAATCTACAATCCAGAAAAACAAGAAAATCACATTCAAAGAACAAATTTCAGAGCTAACTGAATGATTGTTCCAGGAGAGAAGAGAACACCTCCCGTCACTGCTGCTTTATATGAAACTGGGCATAGATGAGGACAAGAAGATAGGAAATGTGGAAAAGGAGTCCCTTAGGACACATCTCTGGTCCAATACAACATCCGAAGGCTCCAGCAATTTTCTGCGGAGGACTATTAACATTGCTTTTATACAGCTGTAGCAGATGGTATGATTCACTTATCTCAAAATACAAGAGCTCAGGGAACCTGATGATATTATCAGACATCAAGTTAGAACAAATAAAAAAGTGCCTTTCATGCAAATATTGAAACTATGGATATCATGTTGTGGGCTAATATTTAACACAATTTTTTAGAAAAATCAAACTTGAAAAAAGCCTATTACAATGGTATTACATAAATACAACCCTTAAATTTTTTTCTCCTTCCTCCCATCAAAAACATCCTTAAACGACTGTCAGAGCATTAAAGGTAACGCAGGGTAGAAAAATAATCACTCTCTACTTCCCCCTTCTGTTAGGCTTCCATTAGCACCTGCTGTTGGGCACTGCCAGACTGGACACCTGGGCACGTGTACTGCTGATGTGGACCAGTACCGTATTACTGATGGTCTGTGATTTAGGAAGATCTTTAGATCTGAAGAGCTTAGGAGAAAGGAAAAACTGTGCAAGAGAAAAAAAGTACATAATCAAAACATCATCTACCTCCTCAAGCCTGTAGAAAGACATTTCTTCACCATCCCAGCTTCAGTATTTATCACATATTGAAGCAGCATAAACGATTCCTGAAAGCTCAAACATATTGTCTCAAAGGTTTTAGAAGTAAGAAACTCAATTGCATAGAGCCACCATCCATTCAAGTTTTCACTCCTCAATTCTCAGCTGGAACAAGCAGGAATCCTACACAAAGCAAGCAAAGTTGGTTTTTGGTTTTGGTTGTTGGTTTGATTTTGGTTTGGTTTTGCTTTTTCTTCATATTTTTTTAATAGTAATGCAAATTATTAAAACATATTAAAAAAAAAATTCAAACTTTTCTTTTCTCCCAAGAACCTGAGTTGGCATTTTTTCCTTAAATAAAGACAGACAGCTTCAAGATATGTCGTCTTCTCCCTGTCCCCCATATAGCCCTCTGCCTCCTCAAGCTGCCTTATGGAAAAAAACATACACACAAGTTAACTGAAGAACCAGAGGGATAAAGGCCCTTGGTATTGGAAACCACTGCCATCATCTGGGGATGATGGGCAGGCACTGGGATAAAGGAAAGCCATGTGTTATCACAAAACAGGCACAACATCAGATTCATATCAGAAATGAAAACTAGCAAAACTAAAAATGTAACCTGCAAGACAATAAAAAAAAAAATCTTCAATTCTTAAGTTTAACCTTTAAGAAATTTTGCATAATGCTTACAAAAATTCAGGAACAGTGAAAAAAATATTCATCAGTGCTAACAGGACAGTTCTTAATGAAGAAAACCTTAAAAAAAAAAAAATCCTCAAAGGACTATAAACATCTGTAAATCCACAGGCATGGTAAAGAGAATAATTACCGAGTATGTGACCTAACGAGAAAAAAACCTCAAAGCGAGCACTATAAAAATCATAAAGAAGATAGTAAAAGATAATGGCAATGGCAGGTCTATTCAATAGAAACAAGATCTTAAAACACACAAATTTTAACAGCAAAGAGCAATTAATCTACGTCGCTAGAAACAAAATACTTCAGTGGGATGTCAATCAGTTACACAGAGCTGACAACTGTGCTTTAATTAAATTTGAGACTGTTACCAATTAGTTAGTCTAGAGCACTATAGGCTTCATGCTGCCTATGACTCAGTGCACTGACTCATCCAGTAAAACTTTTCTTACAGAAGAACTATCCAGGCACCCATAAGGATGCGAGATCAAAAGGAAAGTAGTTTCATTGACCTTCTTTCCAAGTCTTGTTTTAAATTTAGATGACCAAAAGTATGTACTGACACAACAGCTCAAAAAGGTTTATGAAGTAGAAAATTTCAGGAGCGCTGGTTTAACTACATTTCAGATAAACATCTCAAAAGAACCCAAAATACAAGCAATGTTTTGTATAGTTTGAAGCTGAAGCAGCAGACTTCAAATCTGCTTTTCTATAAGCTGCTCAAGTAGCATTATTTATTATTAATAAAATATCTATCATTTTTCATTGAAAGATCCTGTTTTCTGCTGCTCAGGGTCCTGACTGATTTTAACAATTGGAGGCTGAAATTTTTCTGTCAGAACTAAGGTCTTCAGCCTATGGGGGCGGGGGAGAAGGGGAGAAGTGTGACAAAAAGTCTTCAGCCATCTCTCTGTTCATTGAAAAAACATGTTTCCTTAGATTTTAAAATGATAAAAATTCCACTAAGCAGTAACAGCATTTTCAAGTTCTGAAATAATGTGAGGACAATGCTGGGTGAAAGACTCTCCTATTGATATTCTCATGGACTTCCAAAAACTTGTTAGATTTAAAAGCAAGACTTCCTCTCCAGTCATTCTTCGTGGATGCTCAGGCTATGACATCTAGGCTGCCAAGTGCAAGATCTCAGAAAAGGAAAGCTGTCTCACTGCTCTCAGATTCCATCTTAGTGCCGACGCAGAGGGAGTAATAATAGGAGAAGAGTGAATGACAGGTGTCCAGACCCAAGCCAGGCAACCTGTTGAGAAGCCCTACGGTACATACACGCAAACTGATGTAAACATCTTGTCGTTTCTCAAAACCCCCAACTACTATCACAGAATCATAGTCATTGAATGGTTTGGTTTGGGTTGGAAGGGACCTTAAAGCCCATCCAGTTCCAACCCCCCTGCCATGGGCAGGGACCCCTTCCACTAGACCAGGCTGCTCCAAGCCTCATCCAGCCTGGCCTTGGACACTTCCAGGGATGGGGCATCCACAGCTTCTCTGGGCAACCTGTCCCAGTGCCTCCCCACCCTCTCCGGGAAGAACTTCTTCCTGATATCCAATCTAAACCTTCCCACTTTCAATTTAAACCCACTACCCCTTGTCCTGTCACTAAAGGCCCTTGTAAAACATCCCCTCTTCCCAGCTTCCCTGTAGGCCCCCTTCAGGTACTACCATCTTCAGCTCTAGCAGCATACCAGCCCTATAGACACAGGTTGGATCAGTTGGCTCATTCACCTGAAACCCAACTGTAGGTAAACTGACAAGTCTGGTGTAAGCTCACTCCACGGCTGCACAATCAGCAGAGCGAGAGGCATCAAGAACATATATCCAGACAGAAGCATGTACAGTGCAGTTTGAATCTGTTAAGCCATACAGTAAGCAGGATCAGACAAATCTGGAAAAGAACTTGAGTTGTATTCCAGGCCTGGAGCAAAGGGTGGAACAGGTAAGACTCCTGAGGGTTAAAATGAGCACTGAATGTTGCGGTTAAGAGAGAATCTTAAAGCATGTTTTCCCCAGAACCTCCACTAGAACCTCCATTAGAACATACAAATCTCTGTATTCAACATTGATGTTTACCAATTGAAAAGGCTGCACCTTCACGAGGGACAGGGATACTTCATCTCCTCACAGAGAAGCCAGAGAATGACACCCTACCAAAGATTGGCACTATGGGTATGGTTGCACAAGACATTAAGTATTGCAGGGGAGGGGAAAAAAGAGGGGCAACTGTGCAGTTTCCTCAGGTGCAAGTCTTCCTTCTTCTAGTTCATTCCTCCCAGCAGAAGTGCATACTAGGTACTTCCATAAGCAAATTTAATTTACCAGCATGACATAAAACTAATACAGAAGGAAGAGCTGTGTTGTTTTGTGCCGTATTAGTGTGTTTAACAGATTTGCAGAACAGGCAGGGAGGGACAGGAGCACTGAGCACGAGATGCGTGGGGAGCAGAGAAGCTGGACTGGCCCCCTTAGTGGCACCAAGACATTTCTCTGGTTGACCAATTCAGCCTGCCTCTTCCAGCAGACCCCATAGGAATGAACCAACCCCTTCAATTTGTGCTTTCTTTCCCAAAGCAAAGCGACATTGGAAATCGCAGTATCCAACACATGAATCAAGAAATGGGACAGACGACCCCTGGAACCTCGCAGCTCTTGTGCGATTCGCAGGAGGTCACTACACCAAGCAGGTAGGTCACATTACTGGTTCTCATTTTCCTGGCTATAAAATCCAGGGACTCTAGATCTGTTTCCCAGACATGCTGTGACCTCAACAACTGCAAGTGGATGTCACTCCGATGTGTTTCAACACTCTAAACCAAATGTTTAACTCAAAGTGTTAACCTCCTCAAAAAAGGAGGAAAAGGAGCATTTCCTCTCAGACACCCAAAGCATAAGTTTGGTATTGATGACTAAGTTCTACAAAGTAGAAATACTACTGTGCTACCTTACTGCACACCTGTAAACATGAACTCTGTGTAATGAATTTGAATGAACTAATTCATCTATGAAGATAACCTCCTGTGAAGAACCCAAATGTCGCAAGGATGTAATTTGAGAGACAAAAATCTTAAGTCAAAGCAGAGTTACAGCATAAGACATGTCCAAGAACAAAACTAAATAATATAAATAAATATAAATAATATAAATAAATAGCTTATTCAGCTAGCACACTCCAGCTACACTTACCTTAGCAGGCCAGTAGAAGATTCTCTCAAAAGCATATTCTTTACTCAAGAACTGAAATGTTAATGCAGATGGACCTCTACTGTGCCAAAACAAATGTGGGGTTTCTTTTTTTTAATGTAAATTTTTAAAGTATAGTTTTTAAATATGATTATGTTTTAAATTTGTTTTTTGTTTATTTGGTGGGGTTTTTTTTAATGTGATATGAAAGCATTTTCAAAAAGATGCTCACAAAATACAAAAATAATTGATACAATCCGGGAAACCTTTCAATGCCACAACTATAAGTAACAATTAAACAGTGCAGTTATCCTCTTTGGCATTATTAAAACACTACAAATTGAAAAACAGGGGACATAAATTATATCGTCATGCCAAGATGCATTTTTCATCTATTTAGCTTAGTCTTTTGTAATACTTACGTGACGGTCCAGTCAACTTCTTTTCTCTTGGTAGAACTGAGACTGGATTTAAAATACAGTCTACTGGGTAATACAATTCTTTAATGTCTGTACATACATTTTTTTATTATCTGTACAAACAACACCTGTTCAACCATAAACCAATGGTTAGACCAGTACTTGTACAAAGACAGTCTTGAGTTTAAAAAAGCATTTTTACATATTTGCTGTAAAAAGATCGTTCTTATTAATGTTACCAGTACACCAACTACAGAAATTCAAAAATACTGCAGAAAGTCATCTGAAGTGCTACTTTTCTTTCTATAGGTCAAGAAAGCCATTAAATATTTTTGCTACAGAAATCTAGTGTACTTAGTGATTCTTCATGTTTTTATTACACCAGATCAAAACCCGTCTGCAGCAAATAACCATTTAACCTATCCTAAGCCATGCTCAAAACTTCTGAAGAAATTCATAAATGAAATTATTCACAAAATTAAGGTAAACTTTTTAATGTCTCACCAAGAATACAGAAGTACAGACAACCTTAATTACCAGGCTGTCTGCAGAATTCTTTAAAAGAGGAAATCCAACTAGATCATCTCACCATGACAAAATAAAATGAATCGTTTCTTGAACATGATCCCAAATGATCTATGCAGTATGTAGGAATTAGTGTTATTTATAACACGTATACTAGAAAGCTATCTAAAGAAGATACAAATACTGTAATATTGAAGAAAAAACCTGACACAACTAATTAAGTGCTAGTTGTGACCAAGTAAGAGTTTAGTACTTCAGAAGTAAGTGGTTTACATTCTACTAAGAAGGGCGTCTCAATAGCATACCCATTTCCTGAGGTCCCTTTGCCATTTTCATGCCTTCCCTAGATCCTTTCAGACTTTGTGACAGCAATACTGCTGGTTTTAGAGAATGGCATCTGTCAAAACTTACAGTGTTTAACCAGGTATTTCTCGAACTATTACAAATATAGAACTGTTTTTGCCAGAGCAAAAATATTGATAAAAAGATTTATCAACTTGAAGTAATTTTTATCTCCATGACATTAGCATTTCATCACCAAAATACTAGGAGATAAGATAATTATCCATGAGAAAACAAAGTTTCTGTGAATCTGTCTCCTCTTCTGCTCTGTCAGGGAGTGAGCTTACTGCTCTGTTGGAAGAAGTGACATCTGCTGAAAGAACACACCTCATGTAAGCTGAAAGGTGTGCTGCTCCGCAGAGCCATATCCCTGATTAATTCCAAAGTACGTAACATAAGTTTTAATTATTATATATCTCAGTTCTAAGAGTTGCTCCTTCGGTTGACTCAAGATGTGGCTTACGATGGATAAGTCTCTGCCATCCTCCCCATTTACCTCAAATCTGTTTATTGTGTGGCCTATCACTATGTCCTGTCTACTGCATGCATTGCTCAACCATATAGAGAAAGGATTATCTTTTTATTTTTGCACATCCACCTAAGAATTTGACTTTGATTCCCATTAAATAGACACAAATTAAAAAGACATACTTGTTTTATATGCATGACAAAAGGCAAGGCTTTCAAAATTATTTTAAATAAAATAGATTGTTAAAACTTGTTGGCACAGTAGGCATGCCATAAAAGTTGGTTACTCATGGGATCGCAACAAAGATTTGTCAGTAGAGAAATCTAGTTTTAGAGAAATGCTGGAAGGGTTTTAATATTTCAATAAATAAATTAAGAAACTATACACACACAGTCCCAGCAGAAAGAATTACTGAAACATACGCTTTGCTGTTATTCATATGCAAATAAGAACAAAATTATCCTAGAACTAAGAAAATGAGAGGTCAAAGATAGCCCAAGATATTCTTGCATTATCAGGATATTTTTATACCACTGCAATGTAGTAAGAAACATTATTTAGTCTTTAGCATACTAAAAACCTTTCCTCCCTCTTATGAGAATTTAAAATATTTTAAAAGCTATTCAGTTTCACAAGGTAAATCAGATGTATCTGGTTTTAAACTAGAGAGTATCTATTTTGACTTTTAATATTGTTTCAAAATTACTGCCTCACAGAAGGAAAAATATAATTACAAATCTAGAGAATCACATGCTGTACACAGATACCGAAATACTTTGAAGTCCCTACCCTCCTATTCTTGAAAAGTTGCAATTTGCTTTTGTGTTCTGTTTCTTCTATGAGGAACTCCCAAAAATGAAAGATGGCTTACTATTTGAGTATATATGTTAATGTCATCTCAACTTCAACCATTAACAAAATACAGAATTATTTAATAATGAAAAAGTAGTAAAAAACCTGAACTTCTGGAAAATAAAACCTACCCATTTTTGCTAGTAACTACTAGGGAGCAGAGAAAGAAGTAAAAAAAGCACGCAGCAAAATTTAACTTCAGTTGCAAGCAAAAAAAATCTCCCATCAGTTCTAAAGAGTACATGTACTTCACCTATGTAAAAAGTTATCACATGTAACTTAAACAGACTAATGGATGGATCATAACTGGACTGCATTTTTTTCCAAAAGCACCTTTGAGGGAATATGAAATGATAAAAGAAGTTGTTTACACTGCAAGTCTAACAATCTAAATTAAAAAAAGAAATCTAAATAAATAGTTGGCATTTAGTAGGAAAACAACCTTCTCACATAATTTATTAAGTACCATATAAAATGATTTTCCAGTACTGGTCTCTTCAACAATTCAACATAATACAACCATTATTACCCATTTTGCACATTTATCTCATCTTTAGGATGCTACTAAATTATATCAGTATACAGGTGAAATACCTAAAATCACTGACCAGGTCTGCACATTCAAACCTTTCAGTAACTTGCATTCTCTATCACCCACCTCTACATCTTTCCACAGAGGGGAAAAAAGATTGTTATGAATACAATATTTTGAAGCACCCAATCATAATCACTCAACAGCCTCAAAATTAATTTAAAATATATTTCCTTCAAAAGGGTTCAATTTTCTGATCACAGCTACATATGAAACAGCAATTTTAGAGACAAGATACTCCCTTCTTATATTTTTTTTTTTAATTAAAACATAGAAAAAGGCATTTTACCTCCTGTTTATTGTTCTTCTTTCTTATCTTCCAGCATTGCATACCTTAATTTGTGATTTTGGTTCTACGGAACATACTGGAATACTCCACCTGTAAACATCTGCAATTTGTCTTTGGCATGAATACGTGATGGCTGTCCCAGTCACCAATTGTACATCCTTCACAGCAGCCTGGCCAAAGTCCATCCGCTGGTAAACCACTCTAATCCTTGCATGTCCAGAAGCAAAGGGAGCCATGTCCCAGACACTCTGGGATATAACAAGTAGCATTCCTTGCACAGTGTGAAACCTGCCAGCCAAACACCACATTGCACAGAATCATGGCACGGTTTGGGTTGGAAGGCACCCTAAAGCCCATCCAATTCCAACCCCCCTGCCATGGGCAGGGACACCTTCCACTAGACCAGGTTGCTCCAAGCCTCATCCAGCCTGGCCTTGAACACTTCCAGGGATGGGGCAGCCACAGCTTCCCTGAGCAACCTGTCCCAGTGCCTCACCACCCTCATTTCATGTCACAGAAACAACCAGAAAGATTACCAGGAGCAATTCTTTTCAATGCAACAGAGCAGAGATGAGCCCTTTCCCACACCTCACAGATCAGAGGTACGAGTGGCAAACAAAAGCCACCACCACGTGCCTCCATCACCTGCTTTTAGGCAGCTCTGGCAGACCCTGCTTAGTATGCATTATTTACTTTACTCATTTTCCGAGGAGTAATGTCTGGAATTAGATTATGACTCAAGCATGCCATTATTAACATTTCCAAAGGAAATTAAAATTTCAATGTCTGAATGACTTCAGCTAATCACTAGACTTCGCAAGACAGAGCTGATTTCCTCAGCTACCTCACAAGAAAATTCTGTCCTCAATTACAGTTGAGGAGATATTTAAGATGCAATGAAAATTTTACAAAGGCTCAACTGAACATCTAATCCATTCTTTAATATTGTTAGCCAATCCCAAAGAGCCATGTACATGTTTTTGGTAAGCCTTGGCTGCCCGGTGCCTACAGCAATTTGACAAAAATATAACGTTTTATAAAGCGAGAGCCTGCAACAAAATCAGTTGATTTCAGTGCTTAACACACAATTATTAGAGAAGTATTTTCCCAAGCTGCTGAGCACTAGCAAACACTGGAATGAACACTATGTGCTCAAACTCTGGGAAGAATAAAAAATATTTTTAAAAAAAGTCAGACCACAGGTTTGGATAACTTCAGATACCCTTTAATTTCTAACATCTGACTGGGTAGTTTATCTCTTTATGCAGAACAAGCCTATGCAAAGCTACTCAAACTAGGATTATCTTAACTAGAGAGACAAGAAAGTAAGAAAAAAAACAACCCTGCAGGAATTTCCCATACTCCAATTGTGATCTTAAACTCCTAGTAATATTTAGTAGTAGAAAAAGCTTGTATGCCTGTTTGCAAACTCGAATTCAAATATTTAATAAGCAAGCTTAGCCAAAAGGCTGACTAAATAAGACACACAGTACTAGATGGGGAGGAAATGAGTAGCTACATATATTAATTATCACCCTTTCTGGGATCAGGCTCACTCAAGTTAAAATTTAAAGGGCTTAGATTACTTTCTGGTGAATTTTATTAGTTTTCCCCAAGAGGTGGAAAGACTAATGCTGTCACAACAGAAAAGGAGAGCATATACAGCGTCATTACAAGCTGAGTCACCCAAAAGCATTGAATCTTGCTTTATTATAACACAGCGTCTTAAATAGTCTCCTGAAGCACTATCATTTGTTATGCGATAGAGTGAGAACAGCAAGCTAGCCCAGTATTACAATGAAATGAAATCTGGCGCATCTGCAGAGTTGTTCTCAGTAGGCAGACCGAGGTCCCTTGCGGGTCTCTTTGGAGATAGCAGCTGCAGGCTTCCCCTCCTCTACTGCAATAAAGATGCAGAACAAAGTTGGTGAGAGCCGTCTTCTTGCTGTTGCTGATGATAACATTGAGATAGGCCTGCTGAGAGCCATGCTGCAGGTGGGCAGAAGAGGTGGTTGGGCAGATGTCCAAGATTACAATCAAAATACTCTTTCCTGTGCAGCTGTAGCCATCAATTTATTCCTACCCCCTGCCCAAGTTTTTTAGCTACTTTCTCTCTGAAGAGCAAAATCTTGAAGTATAAAAACATAAAATCTGAAGGGACTTCTTCACCATGCCTCACTCATCTCTTACCATCATTCAGATCCAGCACATGAGTATTTTTCCTTTCCTGGTACCACACTCTCATCACACAGCAGTATCGGTTTCAAAACAGAACAGCTGTGCAGTGCTCTCAAATAAATCATGTATGTCTTAATTCATCTGTCGTTATGCAACTGTTTATCCCTGTGTTTTTTGGGAACCACCACAGAAGACAGCAAAGCAAGAACTTCAGACAGTCAATGTGTGTGACTGGACATTTTCTGCCCCCTCAGCTGACAAGATGTTCATGAACACCATCTCCTGTCCTGTTTTCTGCTCTGTCCCCTTCTTTCCTCTCCATCTCATGATGGAACTCACCCAGATGCAGATCCTGTAGAACTTGTAAGACGTTTGCTGGCATCACACTGTTCAATAACACTCCCTCTACCTTGTTACTTTTTTATCTGAACTGCTTGTCACATCAGACAGCAACTGGTTATAAATTAAGAAACTCAAGCCAATGGGGGCTGGTTTTCCAAACCCCCATATAGACATTACCATCATAAAAACTTTACATATTAATAGATATTTGAGAGACTATCTTGTGCACATCTTAATTGAAACATTTTGGAAAATATTTTGAAAATGTTTTTCCTTTTCATGCAGTATCTTTCGATGTTAACCACTAAAAACCTCCCTTTTGAAGTATGATTTTAGTCAAATACAATAAACAGTGCTCTCTATCCGACGAAAATCCATTTAACTAATTTCTTATTATACACCACAGAAAATGAATATGCTGTATACATATGCACTTTACACACAATGTATTACACATAACCCTATACAGCTGTGACCTGAAACTTGACTAGTCCCCTTCGTAAATTCACAATACACACAGCCAGGAAATCAGGCAAGAGTGACTCACAAAGGGTGCACAGGAACTACATGATCAGCTGAAATAAATCCGAATATTCCCCAGTAACACTAAAATATCATGGGAAAAAGAAGTGTGTTCTGTAATTCACAGAATATTTTCAGAATTTCTGGACATTGATTTATTGCCTCTTGCAAGTGTCTTTCTTCCTGTTTTGCAACAACAGCTTATCTTTATCAATCACCATACAAATGACTGCGCTGCTTGCACAGAAAAATTAACCATACAACTTGCATATGGAAAGGTATGTTCGGCTTGCTTCCACAAAAAAAAAAAGTTGTTTCCACAATAAAGAACACTACATAGATCACTTGCTTTATGTCACCTACTTTTATTTTACAAGTCCAGTGGAAAATAGGCTAAAAATGCTAAAAAATGTCACTGTGTCCATGAGTGTTGTGCTTTTCCAAAACAAGTATTTCAGCATTTATCTCATGATGTAATTAATAGCCCGTGCCAAACTCCATATTTTGATCACATCCTACAAAATTCCTCCTACAACTTGGGAACTCAGAATTAATTTTTTCCAGTTCCCTTTCTGAATTCCTGTTTTTCTTGGACACCCTGTGGAAAGCTTCAATTTTGAGAGCCTTTAGTGTAAATGGGTTGTTCCAGATATAAATTGTTTGCAGATGGCTTTGGAAATACTACAATAAGTACACTGGTCAGCAGCACAGCCACCTAACTATTTATACACCATGATACTTGGAAACCCTTCTCGCAAACAGAAGTCCACTCTGCAGGGTGCTGTACAGAGAAAGGTTATTTTTGTCCTCAAGAGCTTGCACTTCATATAAGGCAGAAAAAGAAAAGGAATACTGACAAATGGACAAGGATATAAAGAAACTAAGACAACTCCAAACCAATAGACTCTGCTTTTGCACAACAGCAGTATACCTCAGCTTCCTTTGAGTGTCATCTATTACCTGACTAAGCAGCTCTGCAGAATAGGAAGGAAACAACTACACTCCAGATCAACATCCAACAGTGGCAACAACTTCAGGAAGTGAAAGGCTACTGTGTTCAAACCAACTGCAGAGCTCAAGCAGCACTTCAGCAACTAAAGAACAAAGTTTGACTCTCAGCAATGTCTAATGCTTCCCCTTGTTATTTTGGAAAGCCATGCTCACACTCTCTCTTAGCTGAAAAAGAATCTTTTGACATTTGGATGCATGAAAATAGTAGCTGTACTGATGTGCTGGGGGCTTTTATAGTGGGAGGAGAGCCACAGGGATGGCTCTTGTGAGAAGCTTTAAGAAAAGCTTCCCAGCTCCAAGTCAGACCCAACCCTGACCACAGCAAAGCCAGTCAGCACGTCTATGAATTAACGTATTTTAAGAGGGAGAACACAAAAAGATACGCAGAAGTGAAAACAGAGTGGAAAGAATCAGTGTGGACAGAGACAAGGCAGACACGAAGGTCAGTGCAGAAATGCAGGGAGGAGGTGACTGGGAAGCCCGCACTGGAGGCGTCG